>NW_028275905.1:300000-498450 GCF_052056855.1 Sturnus vulgaris | reverse complement strand
ACTTCGTGCTTAGCGCTCTCCGAATTCGCTGCTAGCTCCGCGGTCCTTCTCAGCTGCAAGTAGCAGCGCTCGCAGTACATAGAGCTTCGCAAGGACCGAAGACCCGGAGGGACATATCGCACACGACAATGTGCCAGGACAGAGACGTGTTCTACATTGTCCCTTCTCGTCATCCAGTTTGTGCCTCTGCTGCTTCTGCTGTTAGGAATCGCTGCTTGAAAGACGAGCGAGAGCGTCTTTCTGGGTGCATTGCACTGAGTGAGTGCTCGCTAGGGACTTTGCACTCGGAGCCAAGGCAACAGGGCGTGCTTGTCCGCAGAACTGAGAGCACGCTGTTGGGCAGAGCTGAAACTGACCGCTGCAGTTCAGCTCTCTCCGGACGGCAGACGCCGAAGAACGCAGCCGCTTGCGAGCGGCGCAGTGCAGCGAAGAGCACACGAGCAGCCAAAGAGCTCCTTCACAATCGCTTTCACTTCTCAGTGCTCTTGCTGCTTGGAAAAGCAGCACACAGCCGTTGCACGCCAGGGCAAAAGCTGGGGCAGTGCCCGTCTTCACTCCTTCGCTGTGCTGTACTCCATGCAGCTAGAGCGAAGCGAGAAGGACGCGAGGACGAAGAAGGCCTTCTTAAAGTAGCCCCTTGTCAGCAGCCCTGAAAGGGCGCATAACACACGGCGTCTCGCCGCCCTCCGTTCTACATACTCGCGGCTCCCTTTGCCGACTTGCAAAAGTTGCTACCAGAGCAGAGGCGGCCAGATTGAAGAGGCACTGCTTAGGTTCACCTTTTCCTTACTGCACGTAAGCCACGTCCAGCTCCTCGCTGCACTCTGGATTTCCCTTCTCCGCGACACTTAACGTGGTGCTGTGTGTGTGCAACTCGGCGCCTAGAAGTGACCGCCAATGCTTTCAGAGCGGGCTGCAAGGGAACCAAGGAGCAGCACAAGCAGCAGTGCTTCAGCTTGCTCCTTCCGACTGCTAAGGGCACTTGGGAAGGCAAGCGAGAGTCAACCACCTTCCTCTCCTAGTAGCCTCTAACGTGGTGCACACAAGCACGGCACATAGCCGCTTCGTTCACCGCCCTCGCCCACGCCTTGCTCCGCTTTCACTTGCCGGCGGCCAGAAGCCGCTGCAGGGGCGCCACATACCCAGCAGTGTGCGGGCAGCCAAGAGCTCGAGAACGCTTCTTCTGCCCAAGCCCGCCTAGGGCGTGCACCTTTGTTCTCAGAGCTCCGTGTAACAGTCTGCGTCTCTCGCAGTTCGAATGGAAAACGAAAGCTTTTCGCCTACGCCCTTCACGGAGATCCGTTGCTGCGACGAGAATGTCTTGTGGCCGGAGCTCGCCCCCGCCGCGAGGAAGCTGCTCTTAGCACCGCGTTGCAGGGACACGTCTCGCTTCTTGACTTCGTGCTTAGCGCTCTCCGAATTCGCTGCTAGCTCCGCGGTCCTTCTCAGCTGCAAGTAGCAGCGCTCGCAGTACATAGAGCTTCGCAAGGACCGAAGACCCGGAGGGACATATCGCACACGACAATGTGCCAGGACAGAGACGTGTTCTACATTGTCCCTTCTCGTCATCCAGTTTGTGCCTCTGCTGCTTGTGCTGTTAGGAATCGCTCCTTGAAAGACGAGCGAGAGCGTCTTTCTGGGTGCATTGCACTGAGTGAGTGCTCGCTAGGGACTTTGCACTCGGAGCCAAGGCAACAGGGCGTGCTTGTCCGCAGAACTGAGAGCACGCTGTTGGGCAGAGCTGAAACTGACCGCTGCAGTTCAGCTCTCTCCGGACGGCAGACGCCGAAGAACGCAGCCGCTTGCGAGCGGCGCAGTGCAGCGAAGAGCACACGAGCAGCCAAAGAGCTCCTTCACAATCGCTTTCACTTCTCAGTGCTCTTGCTGCTTGGAAAAGCAGCACACAGCCGTTGCACGCCAGGGCAAAAGCTGGGGCAGTGCCCGTCTTCACTCCTTCGCTGTGCTGTACTCCATGCAGCTAGAGCGAAGCGAGAAGGACGCGAGGACGAAGAAGGCCTTCTTAAAGTAGCCCCTTGTCAGCAGCCCTGAAAGGGCGCATAACACACGGCGTCTCGCCGCCCTCCGTTCTACATACTCGCGGCTCCCTTTGCCGACTTGCAAAAGTTGCTACCAGAGCAGAGGCGGCCAGATTGAAGAGGCACTGCTTAGGTTCACCTTTTCCTTACTGCACGTAAGCCACGTCCAGCTCCTCGCTGCACTCTGGATTTCCCTTCTCCGCGGCACTTAGCGTGGTGCTGTGTGTGTGCAACTCGGCGCCTAGAAGTGACCGCCAATGCTTTCAGAGCGGGCTGCAAGGGAACCAAGGAGCAGCACAAGCAGCAGTGCTTCAGCTTGCTCCTTCCGACTGCTAAGGGCACTTGGGAAGGCAAGCGAGAGTCAACCACCTTCCTCTCCTAGTAGCCTCTAACGTGGTGCACACAAGCACGGCGCTTTTGCCGCTTCGTTCACCGCCCTCGCCCACGCCTGGCGCCGCTTTCACTTGCCGGCGGCCAGAAGCCGCTGCAGAGGCGCCACATAGCCAGCAGTGGGCCGGCAGCCAAGAGCTCGAGAACGCTGCTTCAACCCAAGCCCGCCTAGGGCGTGCACCTTTGTTCTCAGAGCTCCGTGTAACAGTCTGCGTCTCTCGCAGTTCGAATGGAAAACGAAAGCTTTTCGCCTACGCCCTTCACGGAGATCCGTTGCTGCGACGAGAATGTCTTGTGGCCGGGGCTCGCCCCCGCCGCGAGGAAGCTGCTCTTAGCACCGCGTTGCAGGGACACGTCTCGCTTCTTGACTTCGTGCTTAGCGCTCTCCGAATTCGCTGCTAGCTCCGCGGTCCTTCTCAGCTGCAAGTAGCAGCGCTCGCAGTACATAGAGCTTCGCAAGGACCGAAGACCCGGAGGGACATATCGCACACGACAATGTGCCAGGACAGAGACGTGTTCTACATTGTCCCTTCTCGTCATCCAGTTTGTGCCTCTGCTGCTTCTGCTGTTAGGAATCGCTGCTTGAAAGACGAGCGAGAGCGTCTTTCTGGGTGCATTGCACTGAGTGAGTGCTCGCTAGGGACTTTGCACTCGGAGCCAAGGCAACAGGGCGTGCTTGTCCGCAGAACTGAGAGCACGCTGTTGGGCAGAGCTGAAACTGACCGCTGCAGTTCAGCTCTCTCCGGACGGCAGACGCCGAAGAACGCAGCCGCTTGCGAGCGGCGCAGTGCAGCGAAGAGCACACGAGCAGCCAAAGAGCTCCTTCACAATCGCTTTCACTTCTCAGTGCTCTTGCTGCTTGGAAAAGCACCGTTGCACGCCAGGGCAAAAGCTGGGGCAGTGCCCGTCTTCACTCCTTCGCTGTGCTGTACTCCATGCAGCTAGAGCGAAGCGAGAAGGACGCGAGGACGAAGAAGGCGTTCTTAAAGTAGCCCCTTGTCAGCAGCCCTGAAAGGGCGCATAACACACGGCGTCTCGCCGCCCTCCGTTCTACATACTCGCGGCTCCCTTTGCCGACTTGCAAAAGTTGCTACCAGAGCAGAGGCGGCCAGATTGAAGAGGCACTGCTTAGGTTCACCTTTTCCTTACTGCACGTAAGCCACGTCCAGCTCCTCGCTGCACTCTGGATTTCCCTTCTCCGCGACACTTAACGCGGTGCTGTGTGTGTGCAACTCGGCGCCTAGAAGTGACCGCCAATGCTTTCAGAGCGGGCTGCAAGGGAACCAAGGAGCAGCACAAGCAGCAGTGCTTCAGCTTGCTCCTTCCGACTGCTAAGGGCACTTGGGAAGGCAAGCGAGAGTCAACCACCTTCCTCTCCTAGTAGCCTCTAACGTGGTGCACACAAGCACGGCACATAGCCGCTTCGTTCACCGCCCTCGCCCACGCCTTGCTCCGCTTTCACTTGCCGGCGGCCAGAAGCCGCTGCAGGGGCGCCACATACCCAGCAGTGTGCGGGCAGCCAAGAGCTCGAGAACGCTTCTTCTGCCCAAGCCCGCCTAGGGCGTGCACCTTTGTTCTCAGAGCTCCGTGTAACAGTCTGCGTCTCTCGCAGTTCGAATGGAAAACGAAAGCTTTTCGCCTACGCCCTTCACGGAGATCCGTTGCTGCGACGAGAATGTCTTGTGGCCGGAGCTCGCCCCCGCCGCGAGGAAGCTGCTCTTAGCACCGCGTTGCAGGGACACGTCTCGCTTCTTGACTTCGTGCTTAGCGCTCTCCGAATTCGCTGCTAGCTCCGCGGTCCTTCTCAGCTGCAAGTAGCAGCGCTCGCAGTACATAGAGCTTCGCAAGGACCGAAGACCCGGAGGGACATATCGCACACGACAATGTGCCAGGACAGAGACGTGTTCTACATTGTCCCTTCTCGTCATCCAGTTTGTGCCTCTGCTGCTTCTGCTGTTAGGAATCGCTGCTTGAAAGACGAGCGAGAGCGTCTTTCTGGGTGCATTGCACTGAGTGAGTGCTCGCTAGGGACTTTGCACTCGGAGCCAAGGCAACAGGGCGTGCTTGTCCGCAGAACTGAGAGCACGCTGTTGGGCAGAGCTGAAACTGACCGCTGCAGTTCAGCTCTCTCCGGACGGCAGACGCCGAAGAACGCAGCCGCTTGCGAGCGGCGCAGTGCAGCGAAGAGCACACGAGCAGCCAAAGAGCTCCTTCACAATCGCTTTCACTTCTCAGTGCTCTTGCTGCTTGGAAAAGCAGCACACAGCCGTTGCACGCCAGGGCAAAAGCTGGGGCAGTGCCCGTCTTCACTCCTTCGCTGTGCTGTACTCCATGCAGCTAGAGCGAAGCGAGAAGGACGCGAGGACGAAGAAGGCGTTCTTAAAGTAGCCCCTTGTCAGCAGCCCTGAAAGGGCGCATAACACACGGCGTCTCGCCGCCCTCCGTTCTACATACTCGCGGCTCCCTTTGCCGACTTGCAAAAGTTGCTACCAGAGCAGAGGCGGCCAGATTGAAGAGGCAGTGCTTAGGTTCACCTTTTCCTTACTGCACGTAAGCCACGTCCAGCTCCTCGCTGCACTCTGGATTTCCCTTCTCCGCGGCACTTAGCGTCGTGCTGTGTGTGTGCAACTCGGCGCCTAGAAGTGACCGCCAATGCTTTCAGAGCGGGCTGCAAGGGAACCAAGGAGCAGCACAAGCAGCAGTGCTTCAGCTTGCTCCTTCCGACTGCTAAGGGCACTTGGGAAGGCAAGCGAGAGTCAACCACCTTCCTCTCCTAGTAGCCTCTAACGTGGTGCACACAAGCACGGCACATAGCCGCTTCGTTCACCGCCCTCGCCCACGCCTTGCTCCGCTTTCACTTGCCGGCGGCCAGAAGCCGCTGCAGGGGCGCCACATACCCAGCAGTGTGCGGGCAGCCAAGAGCTCGAGAACGCTTCTTCTGCCCAAGCCCGCCTAGGGCGTGCACCTTTGTTCTCAGAGCTCCGTGTAACAGTCTGCGTCTCTCGCAGTTCGAATGGAAAACGAAAGCTTTTCGCCTACGCCCTTCACGGAGATCCGTTGCTGCGACGAGAATGTCTTGTGGCCGGAGCTCGCCCCCGCCGCGAGGAAGCTGCTCTTAGCACCGCGTTGCAGGGACACGTCTCGCTTCTTGACTTCGTGCTTAGCGCTCTCCGAATTCGCTGCTAGCTCCGCGGTCCTTCTCAGCTGCAAGTAGCAGCGCTCGCAGTACATAGAGCTTCGCAAGGACCGAAGACCCGGAGGGACATATCGCACACGACAATGTGCCAGGACAGAGACGTGTTCTACATTGTCCCTTCTCGTCATCCAGTTTGTGCCTCTGCTGCTTGTGCTGTTAGGAATCGCTCCTTGAAAGACGAGCGAGAGCGTCTTTCTGGGTGCATTGCACTGAGTGAGTGCTCGCTAGGGACTTTGCACTCGGAGCCAAGGCAACAGGGCGTGCTTGTCCGCAGAACTGAGAGCACGCTGTTGGGCAGAGCTGAAACTGACCGCTGCAGTTCAGCTCTCTCCGGACGGCAGACGCCGAAGAACGCAGCCGCTTGCGAGCGGCGCAGTGCAGCGAAGAGCACACGAGCAGCCAAAGAGCTCCTTCACAATCGCTTTCACTTCTCAGTGCTCTTGCTGCTTGGAAAAGCAGCACACAGCCGTTGCACGCCAGGGCAAAAGCTGGGGCAGTGCCCGTCTTCACTCCTTCGCTGTGCTGTACTCCATGCAGCTAGAGCGAAGCGAGAAGGACGCGAGGACGAAGAAGGCCTTCTTAAAGTAGCCCCTTGTCAGCAGCCCTGAAAGGGCGCATAACACACGGCGTCTCGCCGCCCTCCGTTCTACATACTCGCGGCTCCCTTTGCCGACTTGCAAAAGTTGCTACCAGAGCAGAGGCGGCCAGATTGAAGAGGCACTGCTTAGGTTCACCTTTTCCTTACTGCACGTAAGCCACGTCCAGCTCCTCGCTGCACTCTGGATTTCCCTTCTCCGCGGCACTTAGCGTCGTGCTGTGTGTGTGCAACTCGGCGCCTAGAAGTGACCGCCAATGCTTTCAGAGCGGGCTGCAAGGGAACCAAGGAGCAGCACAAGCAGCAGTGCTTCAGCTTGCTCCTTCCGACTGCTAAGGGCACTTGGGAAGGCAAGCGAGAGTCAACCACCTTCCTCTCCTAGTAGCCTCTAACGTGGTGCACACAAGCACGGCGCTTTTGCCGCTTCGTTCACCGCCCTCGCCCACGCCTGGCGCCGCTTTCACTTGCCGGCGGCCAGAAGCCGCTGCAGAGGCGCCACATAGCCAGCAGTGGGCCGGCAGCCAAGAGCTCGAGAACGCTGCTTCAACCCAAGCCCGCCTAGGGCGTGCACCTTTGTTCTCAGAGCCCCGTTCAACAGTCTGCCTCTCTCGCAGTTCGAATGGAAAACGAAAGCTTTTCGCCTACGCCCTTCACAGAGATCCGTTGCCAGGACGAGAACGTCTTGTGGCCGGAGCTCGCCCCCGCCGGGAGGAAGCTGCTATTAGCAGCGCATTGCAGGGACACGTCTCGCTTCTTGACTTCGTGCTTAGCGCTCTCCGAATTCGCTGCTAGCTCCGCGGTCCTTCTCAGCTGCAAGTAGCAGCGCTCGCAGTACATAGAGCTTCGCAAGGACCGAAGACCCGGAGGGACATATCGCACACGACAATGTGCCAGGACAGAGACGTGTTCTACATTGTCCCTTCTCGTCATCCAGTTTGTGCCTCTGCTGCTTCTGCTGTTAGGAATCGCTGCTTGAAAGACGAGCGAGAGCGTCTTTCTGGGTGCATTGCACTGAGTGAGTGCTCGCTAGGGACTTTGCACTCGGAGCCAAGGCAACAGGGCGTGCTTGTCCGCAGAACTGAGAGCACGCTGTTGGGCAGAGCTGAAACTGACCGCTGCAGTTCAGCTCTCTCCGGACGGCAGACGCCGAAGAACGCAGCCGCTTGCGAGCGGCGCAGTGCAGCGAAGAGCACACGAGCAGCCAAAGAGCTCCTTCACAATCGCTTTCACTTCTCAGTGCTCTTGCTGCTTGGAAAAGCACCGTTGCACGCCAGGGCAAAAGCTGGGGCAGTGCCCGTCTTCACTCCTTCGCTGTGCTGTACTCCATGCAGCTAGAGCGAAGCGAGAAGGACGCGAGGACGAAGAAGGCGTTCTTAAAGTAGCCCCTTGTCAGCAGCCCTGAAAGGGCGCATAACACACGGCGTCTCGCCGCCCTCCGTTCTACATACTCGCGGCTCCCTTTGCCGACTTGCAAAAGTTGCTACCAGAGCAGAGGCGGCCAGATTGAAGAGGCACTGCTTAGGTTCACCTTTTCCTTACTGCACGTAAGCCACGTCCAGCTCCTCGCTGCACTCTGGATTTCCCTTCTCCGCGACACTTAACGCGGTGCTGTGTGTGTGCAACTCGGCGCCTAGAAGTGACCGCCAATGCTTTCAGAGCGGGCTGCAAGGGAACCAAGGAGCAGCACAAGCAGCAGTGCTTCAGCTTGCTCCTTCCGACTGCTAAGGGCACTTGGGAAGGCAAGCGAGAGTCAACCACCTTCCTCTCCTAGTAGCCTCTAACGTGGTGCACACAAGCACGGCACATAGCCGCTTCGTTCACCGCCCTCGCCCACGCCTTGCTCCGCTTTCACTTGCCGGCGGCCAGAAGCCGCTGCAGGGGCGCCACATACCCAGCAGTGTGCGGGCAGCCAAGAGCTCGAGAACGCTTCTTCTGCCCAAGCCCGCCTAGGGCGTGCACCTTTGTTCTCAGAGCTCCGTGTAACAGTCTGCGTCTCTCGCAGTTCGAATGGAAAACGAAAGCTTTTCGCCTACGCCCTTCACGGAGATCCGTTGCTGCGACGAGAATGTCTTGTGGCCGGAGCTCGCCCCCGCCGCGAGGAAGCTGCTCTTAGCACCGCGTTGCAGGGACACGTCTCGCTTCTTGACTTCGTGCTTAGCGCTCTCCGAATTCGCTGCTAGCTCCGCGGTCCTTCTCAGCTGCAAGTAGCAGCGCTCGCAGTACATAGAGCTTCGCAAGGACCGAAGACCCGGAGGGACATATCGCACACGACAATGTGCCAGGACAGAGACGTGTTCTACATTGTCCCTTCTCGTCATCCAGTTTGTGCCTCTGCTGCTTCTGCTGTTAGGAATCGCTGCTTGAAAGACGAGCGAGAGCGTCTTTCTGGGTGCATTGCACTGAGTGAGTGCTCGCTAGGGACTTTGCACTCGGAGCCAAGGCAACAGGGCGTGCTTGTCCGCAGAACTGAGAGCACGCTGTTGGGCAGAGCTGAAACTGACCGCTGCAGTTCAGCTCTCTCCGGACGGCAGACGCCGAAGAACGCAGCCGCTTGCGAGCGGCGCAGTGCAGCGAAGAGCACACGAGCAGCCAAAGAGCTCCTTCACAATCGCTTTCACTTCTCAGTGCTCTTGCTGCTTGGAAAAGCAGCACACAGCCGTTGCACGCCAGGGCAAAAGCTGGGGCAGTGCCCGTCTTCACTCCTTCGCTGTGCTGTACTCCATGCAGCTAGAGCGAAGCGAGAAGGACGCGAGGACGAAGAAGGCGTTCTTAAAGTAGCCCCTTGTCAGCAGCCCTGAAAGGGCGCATAACACACGGCGTCTCGCCGCCCTCCGTTCTACATACTCGCGGCTCCCTTTGCCGACTTGCAAAAGTTGCTACCAGAGCAGAGGCGGCCAGATTGAAGAGGCAGTGCTTAGGTTCACCTTTTCCTTACTGCACGTAAGCCACGTCCAGCTCCTCGCTGCACTCTGGATTTCCCTTCTCCGCGGTACTTAGCGTGGTGCTGTGTGTGTGCAACTCGGCGCCTAGAAGTGACCGCCAATGCTTTCAGAGCGGGCTGCAAGGGAACCAAGGAGCAGCACAAGCAGCAGTGCTTCAGCTTGCTCCTTCCGACTGCTAAGGGCACTTGGGAAGGCAAGCGAGAGTCAACCACCTTCCTCTCCTAGTAGCCTCTAACGTGGTGCACACAAGCACGGCGCTTTTGCCGCTTCGTTCACCGCCCTCGCCCACGCCTGGCGCCGCTTTCACTTGCCGGCGGCCAGAAGCCGCTGCAGAGGCGCCACATAGCCAGCAGTGGGCCGGCAGCCAAGAGCTCGAGAACGCTGCTTCAACCCAAGCCCGCCTAGGGCGTGCACCTTTGTTCTCAGAGCCCCGTTCAACAGTCTGCCTCTCTCGCAGTTCGAATGGAAAACGAAAGCTTTTCGCCTACGCCCTTCACAGAGATCCGTTGCCAGGACGAGAACGTCTTGTGGCCGGAGCTCGCCCCCGCCGGGAGGAAGCTGCTATTAGCAGCGCATTGCAGGGACACGTCTCGCTTCTTGACTTCGTGCTTAGCGCTCTCCGAATTCGCTGCTAGCTCCGCGGTCCTTCTCAGCTGCAAGTAGCAGCGCTCGCAGTACATAGAGCTTCGCAAGGACCGAAGACCCGGAGGGACATATCGCACACGACAATGTGCCAGGACAGAGACGTGTTCTACATTGTCCCTTCTCGTCATCCAGTTTGTGCCTCTGCTGCTTCTGCTGTTAGGAATCGCTGCTTGAAAGACGAGCGAGAGCGTCTTTCTGGGTGCATTGCACTGAGTGAGTGCTCGCTAGGGACTTTGCACTCGGAGCCAAGGCAACAGGGCGTGCTTGTCCGCAGAACTGAGAGCACGCTGTTGGGCAGAGCTGAAACTGACCGCTGCAGTTCAGCTCTCTCCGGACGGCAGACGCCGAAGAACGCAGCCGCTTGCGAGCGGCGCAGTGCAGCGAAGAGCACACGAGCAGCCAAAGAGCTCCTTCACAATCGCTTTCACTTCTCAGTGCTCTTGCTGCTTGGAAAAGCAGCACACAGCCGTTGCACGCCAGGGCAAAAGCTGGGGCAGTGCCCGTCTTCACTCCTTCGCTGTGCTGTACTCCATGCAGCTAGAGCGAAGCGAGAAGGACGCGAGGACGAAGAAGGCGTTCTTAAAGTAGCCCCTTGTCAGAAGCCCTGAAAGGGCGCATAACACACGGCGTCTCGCTGCCCTCCGTTCTACATACTCGCGGCTCCCTTTGCCGACTTGCAAAAGTTGCTACCAGAGCAGAGGCGGCCAGATTGAAGAGGCACTGCTTAGGTTCACCTTTTCCTTACTGCACGTAAGCCACGTCCAGCTCCTCGCTGCACTCTGGATTTCCCTTCTCCGCGGCACTTAGCGTGGTGCTGCGTGTGTGCAACTCGGCGCCTAGAAGTGACCGCCAATGCTTTCAGAGCGGGCTGCAAGGGAACCAAGGAGCAGCACAAGCAGCAGTGCTTCAGCTTACTCCATCCGACTGCTAAGGGCACTTGGGAAGGCAAGCGAGAGTCAACCACCTTCCTCTCCTAGTAGCCTCTAACGTGGTGCACACAAGCACGGCGCTCTTGCAGCTTCGTTCACCGCCCTCGCCCTCGCACACGCCTTGCTCCGCTTTCACTTGCCGGCGGCCAGGAGCCGCTGCAGGGGCGCCACATACCCAGCAGTGTGCGGGCAGCCAAGAGCTCGAGAACGCTTCTTCTGCCCAAGCCCGCCTAGGGCGTGCACCTTTGTTCTCAGAGCTCCGTGTAACAGTCTGCCTCTCTCGCAGTTCGAATGGAAAACGAAAGCTTTTCGCCTACGCCCTTCACGGAGATCCGTTGTTACGACGAGAATGTCTTGTGGCCGGAGCTCGCCCCCGCCGCGAGGAAGCTGCTCTTAGCACCGCGTTGCAGGGACACGTCTCGCTTCTTGACTTCGTGCTTAGCGCTCTCCGAATTCGCTGCTAGCTCCGCGGTCCTTCTCAGCTGCAAGTAGCAGCGCTCGCAGTACATAGAGCTTCGCAAGGACCGAAGACCCGGAGGGACATATCGCACACGACAATGTGCCAGGACAGAGACGTGTTCTACATTGTCCCTTCTCGTCATCCAGTTTGTGCCTCTGCTGCTTCTGCTGTTAGGAATCGCTGCTTGAAAGACGAGCGAGAGCGTCTTTCTGGGTGCATTGCACTGAGTGAGTGCTCGCTAGGGACTTTGCACTCGGAGCCAAGGCAACAGGGCGTGCTTGTCCGCAGAACTGAGAGCACGCTGTTGGGCAGAGCTGAAACTGACCGCTGCAGTTCAGCTCTCTCCGGACGGCAGACGCCGAAGAACGCAGCCGCTTGCGAGCGGCGCAGTGCAGCGAAGAGCACACGAGCAGCCAAAGAGCTCCTTCACAATCGCTTTCACTTCTCAGTGCTCTTGCTGCTTGGAAAAGCACCGTTGCACGCCAGGGCAAAAGCTGGGGCAGTGCCCGTCTTCACTCCTTCGCTGTGCTGTACTCCATGCAGCTAGAGCGAAGCGAGAAGGACGCGAGGACGAAGAAGGCGTTCTTAAAGTAGCCCCTTGTCAGCAGCCCTGAAAGGGCGCATAACACACGGCGTCTCGCCGCCCTCCGTTCTACATACTCGCGGCTCCCTTTGCCGACTTGCAAAAGTTGCTACCAGAGCAGAGGCGGCCAGATTGAAGAGGCACTGCTTAGGTTCACCTTTTCCTTACTGCACGTAAGCCACGTCCAGCTCCTCGCTGCACTCTGGATTTCCCTTCTCCGCGACACTTAACGCGGTGCTGTGTGTGTGCAACTCGGCGCCTAGAAGTGACCGCCAATGCTTTCAGAGCGGGCTGCAAGGGAACCAAGGAGCAGCACAAGCAGCAGTGCTTCAGCTTGCTCCTTCCGACTGCTAAGGGCACTTGGGAAGGCAAGCGAGAGTCAACCACCTTCCTCTCCTAGTAGCCTCTAACGTGGTGCACACAAGCACGGCACATAGCCGCTTCGTTCACCGCCCTCGCCCACGCCTTGCTCCGCTTTCACTTGCCGGCGGCCAGAAGCCGCTGCAGGGGCGCCACATACCCAGCAGTGTGCGGGCAGCCAAGAGCTCGAGAACGCTTCTTCTGCCCAAGCCCGCCTAGGGCGTGCACCTTTGTTCTCAGAGCTCCGTGTAACAGTCTGCGTCTCTCGCAGTTCGAATGGAAAACGAAAGCTTTTCGCCTACGCCCTTCACGGAGATCCGTTGCTGCGACGAGAATGTCTTGTGGCCGGAGCTCGCCCCCGCCGCGAGGAAGCTGCTCTTAGCACCGCGTTGCAGGGACACGTCTCGCTTCTTGACTTCGTGCTTAGCGCTCTCCGAATTCGCTGCTAGCTCCGCGGTCCTTCTCAGCTGCAAGTAGCAGCGCTCGCAGTACATAGAGCTTCGCAAGGACCGAAGACCCGGAGGGACATATCGCACACGACAATGTGCCAGGACAGAGACGTGTTCTACATTGTCCCTTCTCGTCATCCAGTTTGTGCCTCTGCTGCTTCTGCTGTTAGGAATCGCTGCTTGAAAGACGAGCGAGAGCGTCTTTCTGGGTGCATTGCACTGAGTGAGTGCTCGCTAGGGACTTTGCACTCGGAGCCAAGGCAACAGGGCGTGCTTGTCCGCAGAACTGAGAGCACGCTGTTGGGCAGAGCTGAAACTGACCGCTGCAGTTCAGCTCTCTCCGGACGGCAGACGCCGAAGAACGCAGCCGCTTGCGAGCGGCGCAGTGCAGCGAAGAGCACACGAGCAGCCAAAGAGCTCCTTCACAATCGCTTTCACTTCTCAGTGCTCTTGCTGCTTGGAAAAGCAGCACACAGCCGTTGCACGCCAGGGCAAAAGCTGGGGCAGTGCCCGTCTTCACTCCTTCGCTGTGCTGTACTCCATGCAGCTAGAGCGAAGCGAGAAGGACGCGAGGACGAAGAAGGCGTTCTTAAAGTAGCCCCTTGTCAGCAGCCCTGAAAGGGCGCATAACACACGGCGTCTCGCCGCCCTCCGTTCTACATACTCGCGGCTCCCTTTGCCGACTTGCAAAAGTTGCTACCAGAGCAGAGGCGGCCAGATTGAAGAGGCACTGCTTAGGTTCACCTTTTCCTTACTGCACGTAAGCCACGTCCAGCTCCTCGCTGCACTCTGGATTTCCCTTCTCCGCGACACTTAACGCGGTGCTGTGTGTGTGCAACTCGGCGCCTAGAAGTGACCGCCAATGCTTTCAGAGCGGGCTGCAAGGGAACCAAGGAGCAGCACAAGCAGCAGTGCTTCAGCTTGCTCCTTCCGACTGCTAAGGGCACTTGGGAAGGCAAGCGAGAGTCAACCACCTTCCTCTCCTAGTAGCCTCTAACGTGGTGCACACAAGCACGGCACATAGCCGCTTCGTTCACCGCCCTCGCCCACGCCTTGCTCCGCTTTCACTTGCCGGCGGCCAGAAGCCGCTGCAGGGGCGCCACATACCCAGCAGTGTGCGGGCAGCCAAGAGCTCGAGAACGCTTCTTCTGCCCAAGCCCGCCTAGGGCGTGCACCTTTGTTCTCAGAGCTCCGTGTAACAGTCTGCGTCTCTCGCAGTTCGAATGGAAAACGAAAGCTTTTCGCCTACGCCCTTCACGGAGATCCGTTGCTGCGACGAGAATGTCTTGTGGCCGGAGCTCGCCCCCGCCGCGAGGAAGCTGCTCTTAGCACCGCGTTGCAGGGACACGTCTCGCTTCTTGACTTCGTGCTTAGCGCTCTCCGAATTCGCTGCTAGCTCCGCGGTCCTTCTCAGCTGCAAGTAGCAGCGCTCGCAGTACATAGAGCTTCGCAAGGACCGAAGACCCGGAGGGACATATCGCACACGACAATGTGCCAGGACAGAGACGTGTTCTACATTGTCCCTTCTCGTCATCCAGTTTGTGCCTCTGCTGCTTCTGCTGTTAGGAATCGCTGCTTGAAAGACGAGCGAGAGCGTCTTTCTGGGTGCATTGCACTGAGTGAGTGCTCGCTAGGGACTTTGCACTCGGAGCCAAGGCAACAGGGCGTGCTTGTCCGCAGAACTGAGAGCACGCTGTTGGGCAGAGCTGAAACTGACCGCTGCAGTTCAGCTCTCTCCGGACGGCAGACGCCGAAGAACGCAGCCGCTTGCGAGCGGCGCAGTGCAGCGAAGAGCACACGAGCAGCCAAAGAGCTCCTTCACAATCGCTTTCACTTCTCAGTGCTCTTGCTGCTTGGAAAAGCAGCACACAGCCGTTGCACGCCAGGGCAAAAGCTGGGGCAGTGCCCGTCTTCACTCCTTCGCTGTGCTGTACTCCATGCAGCTAGAGCGAAGCGAGAAGGACGCGAGGACGAAGAAGGCGTTCTTAAAGTAGCCCCTTGTCAGCAGCCCTGAAAGGGCGCATAACACACGGCGTCTCGCCGCCCTCCGTTCTACATACTCGCGGCTCCCTTTGCCGACTTGCAAAAGTTGCTACCAGAGCAGAGGCGGCCAGATTGAAGAGGCACTGCTTAGGTTCACCTTTTCCTTACTGCACGTAAGCCACGTCCAGCTCTTCGCTGCACTCTGGATTTCCCTTCTCCGCGGCACTTAGCGCGGTGCTGCGTGTGTGCAACTCGGCGCCTAGAAGTGACCGCCAATGCTTTCAGAGCGGGCTGCAAGGGAACCAAGGAGCAGCACAAGCAGCAGTGCTTCAGCTTGCTCCTTCCGACTGCTAAGGGCACTTGGGAAGGCAAGCGAGAGTCAACCACCTTCCTCTCCTAGTAGCCTCTAACGTGGTGCACACAAGCACGGCACATAGCCGCTTCGTTCACCGCCCTCGCCCTCGCCCACGCCTTGCTCCGCTTTCACTTGCCGGCGGCCAGAAGCCGCTGCAGGGGCGCCACATACCCAGCAGTGTGCGGGCAGCCAAGAGCTCGAGAACGCTTCTTCTGCCCAAGCCAGCCTAGGGCGTGCACCTTTGTTCTCAGAGCTCCGTGTAACAGTCTGCCTCTCTCGCAGTTCGAATGGAAAACGAAAGCTTTTCGCCTACGCCCTTCACAGAGATCCGTTGCCAGGACGAGAATGTCTTGTGGCCGGAGCTCGCCCCCGCCGCGAGGAAGCTGCTCTTAGCACCGCGTTGCAGGGACACGTCTCGCTTCTTGACTTCGTGCTTAGCGCTCTCCGAATTCGCTGCTAGCTCCGCGGTCCTTCTCAGCTGCAAGTAGCAGCGCTCGCAGTACATAGAGCTTCGCAAGGACCGAAGACCCGGAGGGACATATCGCACACGACAATGTGCCAGGACAGAGACGTGTTCTACATTGTCCCTTCTCGTCATCCAGTTTGTGCCTCTGCTGCTTCTGCTGTTAGGAATCGCTCCGTGAAAGACGAGCGAGAGCGTCTTTCTGGGTGCATTGCACTGAGTGAGTGCTCGCTAGGGACTTTGCACTCGGAGCCAAGGCAACAGGGCGTGCTTGTCCGCAGAACTGAGAGCACGCTGTTGGGCAGAGCTGAAACTGACCGCTGCAGTTCAGCTCTCTCCGGACGGCAGACGCCGAAGAACGCAGCCGCTTGCGAGCGGCGCAGTGCAGCGAAGAGCACACGAGCAGCCAAAGAGCTCCTTCACAATCGCTTTCACTTCTCAGTGCTCTTGCTGCTTGGAAAAGCAGCACACAGCCGTTGCACGCCAGGGCAAAAGCTGGGGCAGTGCCCGTCTTCACTCCTTCGCTGTGCTGTACTCCATGCAGCTAGAACGAAGCGAGAAGGACGCGAGGACGAAGAAGGCGTTCTTAAAGTAGCCCCTTGTCAGCAGCCCTGAAAGGGCGCATAACACACGGCGTCTCGCTGCCCTCCGTTCTACATACTCGCGGCTCCCTTTGCCGACTTGCAAAAGTTGCTACCAGAGCAGAGGCGGCCAGATTGAAGAGGCACTGCTTAGGTTCACCTTTTCCTTACTGCACGTAAGCCACGTCCAGCTCCTCGCTGCACTCTGGATTTCCCTTCTCCGCGGCACTTAGCGTGGTGCTGCGTGTGTGCAACTCGGCGCCTAGAAGTGACCGCCAATGCTTTCAGAGCGGGCTGCAAGGGAACCAAGGAGCAGCACAAGCAGCAGTGCTTCAGCTTGCTCCTTCCGACTGCTAAGGGCACTTGGGAAGGCAAGCGAGAGTCAACCACCTTCCTCTCCTAGTAGCCTCTAACGTGGTGCACACAAGCACGGCGCTCTTGCCGCTTCGTTCACCGCCCTCGCCCACGCCTTGCTCCGCTTTCACTTGCCGGCGGCCAGAAGCCGCTGCAGGGGCGCCACATACCCAGCAGTGTGCGGGCAGCCAAGAGCTCGAGAACGCTTCTTCTGCCCAAGCCCGCCTAGGGCGTGCACCTTTGTTCTCAGAGCTCCGTGTAACAGTCTGCCTCTCTCGCAGTTCGAATGGAAAACGAAACCTTTTCGCCTACGCCCTTCACGGAGATCCGTTGTTACGACGAGAATGTCTTGTGGCCGGAGCTCGCCCCCGCCGCGAGGAAGCTGCTCTTAGCACCGCGTTGCAGGGACACGTCTCGCTTCTTGACTTCGTGCTTAGCGCTCTCCGAATTCGCTGCTAGCTCCGCGGTCCTTCTCAGCTGCAAGTAGCAGCGCTCGCAGTACATAGAGCTTCGCAAGGACCGAAGACCCGGAGGGACATATCGCACACGACAATG
The DNA here is from genome assembly GCF_052056855.1 of Sturnus vulgaris. Lineage (NCBI taxonomy): Eukaryota > Metazoa > Chordata > Aves > Passeriformes > Sturnidae > Sturnus > Sturnus vulgaris. The sequence continues at coordinate 481,574 of NW_028275905.1, read as the reverse complement.
TGCCAGGACAGAGACGTGTTCTACATTGTCCCTTCTCGTCATCCAGTTTGTGCCTCTGCTGCTTCTGCTGTTAGGAATCGCTGCTTGAAAGACGAGCGAGAGCGTCTTTCTGGGTGCATTGCACTGAGTGAGTGCTCGCTAGGGACTTTGCACTCGGAGCCAAGGCAACAGGGCGTGCTTGTCCGCAGAACTGAGAGCACGCTGTTGGGCAGAGCTGAAACTGACCGCTGCAGTTCAGCTCTCTCCGGACGGCAGACGCCGAAGAACGCAGCCGCTTGCGAGCGGCGCAGTGCAGCGAAGAGCACACGAGCAGCCAAAGAGCTCCTTCACAATCGCTTTCACTTCTCAGTGCTCTTGCTGCTTGGAAAAGCAGCACACAGCCGTTGCACGCCAGGGCAAAAGCTGGGGCAGTGCCCGTCTTCACTCCTTCGCTGTGCTGTACTCCATGCAGCTAGAGCGAAGCGAGAAGGACGCGAGGACGAAGAAGGCGTTCTTAAAGTAGCCCCTTGTCAGCAGCCCTGAAAGGGCGCATAACACACGGCGTCTCGCCGCCCTCCGTTCTACATACTCGCGGCTCCCTTTGCCGACTTGCAAAAGTTGCTACCAGAGCAGAGGCGGCCAGATTGAAGAGGCACTGCTTAGGTTCACCTTTTCCTTACTGCACGTAAGCCACGTCCAGCTCCTCGCTGCACTCTGGATTTCCCTTCTCCGCGACACTTAACGCGGTGCTGTGTGTGTGCAACTCGGCGCCTAGAAGTGACCGCCAATGCTTTCAGAGCGGGCTGCAAGGGAACCAAGGAGCAGCACAAGCAGCAGTGCTTCAGCTTGCTCCTTCCGACTGCTAAGGGCACTTGGGAAGGCAAGCGAGAGTCAACCACCTTCCTCTCCTAGTAGCCTCTAACGTGGTGCACACAAGCACGGCACATAGCCGCTTCGTTCACCGCCCTCGCCCACGCCTTGCTCCGCTTTCACTTGCCGGCGGCCAGAAGCCGCTGCAGGGGCGCCACATACCCAGCAGTGTGCGGGCAGCCAAGAGCTCGAGAACGCTTCTTCTGCCCAAGCCCGCCTAGGGCGTGCACCTTTGTTCTCAGAGCTCCGTGTAACAGTCTGCGTCTCTCGCAGTTCGAATGGAAAACGAAAGCTTTTCGCCTACGCCCTTCACGGAGATCCGTTGCTGCGACGAGAATGTCTTGTGGCCGGAGCTCGCCCCCGCCGCGAGGAAGCTGCTCTTAGCACCGCGTTGCAGGGACACGTCTCGCTTCTTGACTTCGTGCTTAGCGCTCTCCGAATTCGCTGCTAGCTCCGCGGTCCTTCTCAGCTGCAAGTAGCAGCGCTCGCAGTACATAGAGCTTCGCAAGGACCGAAGACCCGGAGGGACATATCGCACACGACAATGTGCCAGGACAGAGACGTGTTCTACATTGTCCCTTCTCGTCATCCAGTTTGTGCCTCTGCTGCTTCTGCTGTTAGGAATCGCTGCTTGAAAGACGAGCGAGAGCGTCTTTCTGGGTGCATTGCACTGAGTGAGTGCTCGCTAGGGACTTTGCACTCGGAGCCAAGGCAACAGGGCGTGCTTGTCCGCAGAACTGAGAGCACGCTGTTGGGCAGAGCTGAAACTGACCGCTGCAGTTCAGCTCTCTCCGGACGGCAGACGCCGAAGAACGCAGCCGCTTGCGAGCGGCGCAGTGCAGCGAAGAGCACACGAGCAGCCAAAGAGCTCCTTCACAATCGCTTTCACTTCTCAGTGCTCTTGCTGCTTGGAAAAGCAGCACACAGCCGTTGCACGCCAGGGCAAAAGCTGGGGCAGTGCCCGTCTTCACTCCTTCGCTGTGCTGTACTCCATGCAGCTAGAGCGAAGCGAGAAGGACGCGAGGACGAAGAAGGCGTTCTTAAAGTAGCCCCTTGTCAGCAGCCCTGAAAGGGCGCATAACACACGGCGTCTCGCCGCCCTCCGTTCTACATACTCGCGGCTCCCTTTGCCGACTTGCAAAAGTTGCTACCAGAGCAGAGGCGGCCAGATTGAAGAGGCACTGCTTAGGTTCACCTTTTCCTTACTGCACGTAAGCCACGTCCAGCTCTTCGCTGCACTCTGGATTTCCCTTCTCCGCGGCACTTAGCGCGGTGCTGCGTGTGTGCAACTCGGCGCCTAGAAGTGACCGCCAATGCTTTCAGAGCGGGCTGCAAGGGAACCAAGGAGCAGCACAAGCAGCAGTGCTTCAGCTTGCTCCTTCCGACTGCTAAGGGCACTTGGGAAGGCAAGCGAGAGTCAACCACCTTCCTCTCCTAGTAGCCTCTAACGTGGTGCACACAAGCACGGCACATAGCCGCTTCGTTCACCGCCCTCGCCCTCGCCCACGCCTTGCTCCGCTTTCACTTGCCGGCGGCCAGAAGCCGCTGCAGGGGCGCCACATACCCAGCAGTGTGCGGGCAGCCAAGAGCTCGAGAACGCTTCTTCTGCCCAAGCCAGCCTAGGGCGTGCACCTTTGTTCTCAGAGCTCCGTGTAACAGTCTGCCTCTCTCGCAGTTCGAATGGAAAACGAAAGCTTTTCGCCTACGCCCTTCACAGAGATCCGTTGCCAGGACGAGAATGTCTTGTGGCCGGAGCTCGCCCCGCCGCGAGGAAGCTGCTCTTAGCACCGCGTTGCAGGGACACGTCTCGCTTCTTGACTTCGTGCTTAGCGCTCTCCGAATTCGCTGCTAGCTCCGCGGTCCTTCTCAGCTGCAAGTAGCAGCGCTCGCAGTACATAGAGCTTCGCAAGGACCGAAGACCCGGAGGGACATATCGCACACGACAATGTGCCAGGACAGAGACGTGTTCTACATTGTCCCTTCTCGTCATCCAGTTTGTGCCTCTGCTGCTTCTGCTGTTAGGAATCGCTCCGTGAAAGACGAGCGAGAGCGTCTTTCTGGGTGCATTGCACTGAGTGAGTGCTCGCTAGGGACTTTGCACTCGGAGCCAAGGCAACAGGGCGTGCTTGTCCGCAGAACTGAGAGCACGCTGTTGGGCAGAGCTGAAACTGACCGCTGCAGTTCAGCTCTCTCCGGACGGCAGACGCCGAAGAACGCAGCCGCTTGCGAGCGGCGCAGTGCAGCGAAGAGCACACGAGCAGCCAAAGAGCTCCTTCACAATCGCTTTCACTTCTCAGTGCTCTTGCTGCTTGGAAAAGCAGCACACAGCCGTTGCACGCCAGGGCAAAAGCTGGGGCAGTGCCCGTCTTCACTCCTTCGCTGTGCTGTACTCCATGCAGCTAGAACGAAGCGAGAAGGACGCGAGGACGAAGAAGGCGTTCTTAAAGTAGCCCCTTGTCAGCAGCCCTGAAAGGGCGCATAACACACGGCGTCTCGCTGCCCTCCGTTCTACATACTCGCGGCTCCCTTTGCCGACTTGCAAAAGTTGCTACCAGAGCAGAGGCGGCCAGATTGAAGAGGCACTGCTTAGGTTCACCTTTTCCTTACTGCACGTAAGCCACGTCCAGCTCCTCGCTGCACTCTGGATTTCCCTTCTCCGCGGCACTTAGCGTGGTGCTGCGTGTGTGCAACTCGGCGCCTAGAAGTGACCGCCAATGCTTTCAGAGCGGGCTGCAAGGGAACCAAGGAGCAGCACAAGCAGCAGTGCTTCAGCTTGCTCCTTCCGACTGCTAAGGGCACTTGGGAAGGCAAGCGAGAGTCAACCACCTTCCTCTCCTAGTAGCCTCTAACGTGGTGCACACAAGCACGGCGCTCTTGCCGCTTCGTTCACCGCCCTCGCCCACGCCTTGCTCCGCTTTCACTTGCCGGCGGCCAGAAGCCGCTGCAGGGGCGCCACATACCCAGCAGTGTGCGGGCAGCCAAGAGCTCGAGAACGCTTCTTCTGCCCAAGCCCGCCTAGGGCGTGCACCTTTGTTCTCAGAGCTCCGTGTAACAGTCTGCCTCTCTCGCAGTTCGAATGGAAAACGAAAGCTTTTCGCCTACGCCCTTCACGGAGATCCGTTGCTACGACGAGAATGTCTTGTGGCCGGAGCTCGCCCCCGCCGCGAGGAAGCTGCTCTTAGCACCGCGTTGCAGGGACACGTCTCGCTTCTTGACTTCGTGCTTAGCGCTCTCCGAATTCGCTGCTAGCTCCGCGGTCCTTCTCAGCTGCAAGTAGCAGCGCTCGCAGTACATAGAGCTTCGCAAGGACCGAAGACCCGGAGGGACATATCGCACACGACAATGTGCCAGGACAGAGACGTGTTCTACATTGTCCCTTCTCGTCATCCAGTTTGTGCCTCTGCTGCATCTGCTGTTAGGAATCGCTGCTTGAAAGACGAGCGAGAGCGTCTTTCTGGGTGCATTGCACTGAGTGAGTGCTCGCTAGGGACTTTGCACTCGGAGCCAAGGCAACAGGGCGTGCTTGTCCGCAGAACTGAGAGCACGCTGTTGGGCAGAGCTGAAACTGACCGCTGCAGTTCAGCTCTCTCCGGACGGCAGACGCCGAAGAACGCAGCCGCTTGCGAGCGGCGCAGTGCAGCGAAGAGCACACGAGCAGCCAAAGAGCTCCTTCACAATCGCTTTCACTTCTCAGTGCTCTTGCTGCTTGGAAAAGCAGCACACAGCCGTTGCACGCCAGGGCAAAAGCTGGGGCAGTGCCCGTCTTCACTCCTTCGCTGTGCTGTACTCCATGCAGCTAGAACGAAGCGAGAAGGACGCGAGGACGAAGAAGGCGTTCTTAAAGTAGCCCCTTGTCAGCAGCCCTGAAAGGGCGCATAACACACGGCGTCTCGCCGCCCTCCGTTCTACATACTCGCGGCTCCCTTTGCCGACTTGCAAAAGTTGCTACCAGAGCAGAGGCGGCCAGATTGAAGAGGCACTGCTTAGGTTCACCTTTTCCTTACTGCACGTAAGCCACGTCCAGCTCCTCGCTGCACTCTGGATTTCCCTTCTCCGCGACACTTAACGCGGTGCTGTGTGTGTGCAACTCGGCGCCTAGAAGTGACCGCCAATGCTTTCAGAGCGGGCTGCAAGGGAACCAAGGAGCAGCACAAGCAGCAGTGCTTCAGCTTGCTCCTTCCGACTGCTAAGGGCACTTGGGAAGGCAAGCGAGAGTCAACCACCTTCCTCTCCTAGTAGCCTCTAACGTGGTGCACACAAGCACGGCGCTCTTGCCGCTTCGTTCACCGCCCTCGCCCACGCCTTGCTCCGCTTTCACTTGCCGGCGGCCAGAAGCCGCTGCAGGGGCGCCACATACCCAGCAGTGTGCGGGCAGCCAAGAGCTCGAGAACGCTTCTTCTGCCCAAGCCCGCCTAGGGCGTGCACCTTTGTTCTCAGAGCTCCGTGTAACAGTCTGCCTCTCTCGCAGTTCGAATGGAAAACGAAAGCTTTTCGCCTACGCCCTTCACAGAGATCCGTTGCCAGGACGAGAATGTCTTGTGGCCGGAGCTCGCCCCCGCCGCGAGGAAGCTGCTCTTAGCACCGCGTTGCAGGGACACGTCTCGCTTCTTGACTTCGTGCTTAGCGCTCTCCGAATTCGCTGCTAGCTCCGCGGTCCTTCTCAGCTGCAAGTAGCAGCGCTCGCAGTACATAGAGCTTCGCAAGGACCGAAGACCCGGAGGGACATATCGCACACGACAATGTGCCAGGACAGAGACGTGTTCTACATTGTCCCTTCTCGTCATCCAGTTTGTGCCTCTGCTGCTTCTGCTGTTAGGAATCGCTGCTTGAAAGACGAGCGAGAGCGTCTTTCTGGGTGCATTGCACTGAGTGAGTGCTCGCTAGGGACTTTGCACTCGGAGCCAAGGCAACAGGGCGTGCTTGTCCGCAGAACTGAGAGCACGCTGTTGGGCAGAGCTGAAACTGACCGCTGCAGTTCAGCTCTCTCCGGACGGCAGACGCCGAAGAACGCAGCCGCTTGCGAGCGGCGCAGTGCAGCGAAGAGCACACGAGCAGCCAAAGAGCTCCTTCACAATCGCTTTCACTTCTCAGTGCTCTTGCTGCTTGGAAAAGCAGCACACAGCCGTTGCACGCCAGGGCAAAAGCTGGGGCAGTGCCCGTCTTCACTCCTTCGCTGTGCTGTACTCCATGCAGCTAGAACGAAGCGAGAAGGACGCGAGGACGAAGAAGGCGTTCTTAAAGTAGCCCCTTGTCAGCAGCCCTGAAAGGGCGCATAACACACGGCGTCTCGCTGCCCTCCGTTCTACATACTCGCGGCTCCCTTTGCCGACTTGCAAAAGTTGCTACCAGAGCAGAGGCGGCCAGATTGAAGAGGCACTGCTTAGGTTCACCTTTTCCTTACTGCACGTAAGCCACGTCCAGCTCCTCGCTGCACTCTGGATTTCCCTTCTCCGCGGCACTTAGCGTGGTGCTGCGTGTGTGCAACTCGGCGCCTAGAAGTGACCGCCAATGCTTTCAGAGCGGGCTGCAAGGGAACCAAGGAGCAGCACAAGCAGCAGTGCTTCAGCTTGCTCCTTCCGACTGCTAAGGGCACTTGGGAAGGCAAGCGAGAGTCAACCACCTTCCTCTCCTAGTAGCCTCTAACGTGGTGCACACAAGCACGGCGCTCTTGCCGCTTCGTTCACCGCCCTCGCCCACGCCTTGCTCCGCTTTCACTTGCCGGCGGCCAGAAGCCGCTGCAGGGGCGCCACATACCCAGCAGTGTGCGGGCAGCCAAGAGCTCGAGAACGCTTCTTCTGCCCAAGCCCGCCTAGGGCGTGCACCTTTGTTCTCAGAGCTCCGTGTAACAGTCTGCCTCTCTCGCAGTTCGAATGGAAAACGAAAGCTTTTCGCCTACGCCCTTCACGGAGATCCGTTGCTACGACGAGAATGTCTTGTGGCCGGAGCTCGCCCCCGCCGCGAGGAAGCTGCTCTTAGCACCGCGTTGCAGGGACACGTCTCGCTTCTTGACTTCGTGCTTAGCGCTCTCCGAATTCGCTGCTAGCTCCGCGGTCCTTCTCAGCTGCAAGTAGCAGCGCTCGCAGTACATAGAGCTTCGCAAGGACCGAAGACCCGGAGGGACATATCGCACACGACAATGTGCCAGGACAGAGACGTGTTCTACATTGTCCCTTCTCGTCATCCAGTTTGTGCCTCTGCTGCTTCTGCTGTTAGGAATCGCTGCTTGAAAGACGAGCGAGAGCGTCTTTCTGGGTGCATTGCACTGAGTGAGTGCTCGCTAGGGACTTTGCACTCGGAGCCAAGGCAACAGGGCGTGCTTGTCCGCAGAACTGAGAGCACGCTGTTGGGCAGAGCTGAAACTGACCGCTGCAGTTCAGCTCTCTCCGGACGGCAGACGCCGAAGAACGCAGCCGCTTGCGAGCGGCGCAGTGCAGCGAAGAGCACACGAGCAGCCAAAGAGCTCCTTCACAATCGCTTTCACTTCTCAGTGCTCTTGCTGCTTGGAAAAGCAGCACACAGCCGTTGCACGCCAGGGCAAAAGCTGGGGCAGTGCCCGTCTTCACTCCTTCGCTGTGCTGTACTCCATGCAGCTAGAACGAAGCGAGAAGGACGCGAGGACGAAGAAGGCGTTCTTAAAGTAGCCCCTTGTCAGCAGCCCTGAAAGGGCGCATAACACACGGCGTCTCGCCGCCCTCCGTTCTACATACTCGCGGCTCCCTTTGCCGACTTGCAAAAGTTGCTACCAGAGCAGAGGCGGCCAGATTGAAGAGGCACTGCTTAGGTTCACCTTTTCCTTACTGCACGTAAGCCACGTCCAGCTCTTCGCTGCACTCTGGATTTCCCTTCTCCGCGGCACTTAGCGTGGTGCTGCGTGTGTGCAACTCGGCGCCTAGAAGTGACCGCCAATGCTTTCAGAGCGGGCTGCAAGGGAACCAAGGAGCAGCACAAGCAGCAGTGCTTCAGCTTGCTCCTTCCGACTGCTAAGGGCACTTGGGAAGGCAAGCGAGAGTCAACCACCTTCCTCTCCTAGTAGCCTCTAACGTGGTGCACACAAGCACGGCACATAGCCGCTTCGTTCACCGCCCTCGCCCTCGCCCTCGCCCACGCCTTGCTCCGCTTTCACTTGCCGGCGGCCAGAAGCCGCTGCAGGGGCGCCACATACCCAGCAGTGTGCGGGCAGCCAAGAGCTCGAGAACGCTTCTTCTGCCCAAGCCAGCCTAGGGCGTGCACCTTTGTTCTCAGAGCTCCGTGTAACAGTCTGCGTCTCTCGCAGTTCGAATGGAAAACGAAAGCTTTTCGCCTACGCCCTTCACGGAGATCCGTTGCTACGACGAGAATGTCTTGTGGCCGGAGCTCGCCCCCGCCGCGAGGAAGCTGCTCTTAGCACCGCGTTGCAGGGACACGTCTCGCTTCTTGACTTCGTGCTTAGCGCTCTCCGAATTCGCTGCTAGCTCCGCGGTCCTTCTCAGCTGCAAGTAGCAGCGCTCGCAGTACATAGAGCTTCGCAAGGACCGAAGACCCGGAGGGACATATCGCACACGACAATGTGCCAGGACAGAGACGTGTTCTACATTGTCCCTTCTCGTCATCCAGTTTGTGCCTCTGCTGCTTCTGCTGTTAGGAATCGCTCCTTGAAAGACGAGCGAGAGCGTCTTTCTGGGTGCATTGCACTGAGTGAGTGCTCGCTAGGGACTTTGCACTCGGAGCCAAGGCAACAGGGCGTGCTTGTCCGCAGAACTGAGAGCACGCTGTTGGGCAGAGCTGAAACTGACCGCTGCAGTTCAGCTCTCTCCGGACGGCAGACGCCGAAGAACGCAGCCGCTTGCGAGCGGCGCAGTGCAGCGAAGAGCACACGAGCAGCCAAAGAGCTCCTTCACAATCGCTTTCACTTCTCAGTGCTCTTGCTGCTTGGAAAAGCAGCACACAGCCGTTGCACGCCAGGGCAAAAGCTGGGGCAGTGCCCGTCTTCACTCCTTCGCTGTGCTGTACTCCATGCAGCTAGAACGAAGCGAGAAGGACGCGAGGACGAAGAAGGCGTTCTTAAAGTAGCCCCTTGTCAGCAGCCCTGAAAGGGCGCATAACACACGGCGTCTCGCCGCCCTCCGTTCTACATACTCGCGGCTCCCTTTGCCGACTTGCAAAAGTTGCTACCAGAGCAGAGGCGGCCAGATTGAAGAGGCACTGCTTAGGTTCACCTTTTCCTTACTGCACGTAAGCCACGTCCAGCTCTTCGCTGCACTCTGGATTTCCCTTCTCCGCGGCACTTAGCGTGGTGCTGCGTGTGTGCAACTCGGCGCCTAGAAGTGACCGCCAATGCTTTCAGAGCGGGCTGCAAGGGAACCAAGGAGCAGCACAAGCAGCAGTGCTTCAGCTTGCTCCTTCCGACTGCTAAGGGCACTTGGGAAGGCAAGCGAGAGTCAACCACCTTCCTCTCCTAGTAGCCTCTAACGTGGTGCACACAAGCACGGCACATAGCCGCTTCGTTCACCGCCCTCGCCCTCGCCCACGCCTTGCTCCGCTTTCACTTGCCGGCGGCCAGAAGCCGCTGCAGGGGCGCCACATACCCAGCAGTGTGCGGGCAGCCAAGAGCTCGAGAACGCTTCTTCTGCCCAAGCCCGCCTAGGGCGTGCACCTTTGTTCTCAGAGCTCCGTGTAACAGTCTGCGTCTCTCGCAGTTCGAATGGAAAACGAAAGCTTTTCGCCTACGCCCTTCACGGAGATCCGTTGTTACGACGAGAATGTCTTGTGGCCGGAGCTCGCCCCCGCCGCGAGGAAGCTGCTCTTAGCACCGCGTTGCAGGGACACGTCTCGCTTCTTGACTTCGTGCTTAGCGCTCTCCGAATTCGCTGCTAGCTCCGCGGTCCTTCTCAGCTGCAAGTAGCAGCGCTCGCAGTACATAGAGCTTCGCAAGGACCGAAGACCCGGAGGGACATATCGCACACGACAATGTGCCAGGACAGAGACGTGTTCTACATTGTCCCTTCTCGTCATCCAGTTTGTGCCTCTGCTGCTTCTGCTGTTAGGAATCGCTGCTTGAAAGACGAGCGAGAGCGTCTTTCTGGGTGCATTGCACTGAGTGAGTGCTCGCTAGGGACTTTGCACTCGGAGCCAAGGCAACAGGACGTGCTTGTCCGCAGAACTGAGAGCACGCTGTTGGGCAGAGCTGAAACTGACCGCTGCAGTTCAGCTCTCTCCGGACGGCAGACGCCGAAGAACGCAGCCGCTTGCGAGCGGCGCAGTGCAGCGAAGAGCACACGAGCAGCCAAAGAGCTCCTTCACAATCGCTTTCACTTCTCAGTGCTCTTGCTGCTTGGAAAAGCAGCACACAGCCGTTGCACGCCAGGGCAAAAGCTGGGGCAGTGCCCGTCTTCACTCCTTCGCTGTGCTGTACTCCATGCAGCTAGAGCGAAGCGAGAAGGACGCGAGGACGAAGAAGGCGTTCTTAAAGTAGCCCCTTGTCAGCAGCCCTGAAAGGGCGCATAACACACGGCGTCTCGCCGCCCTCCGTTCTACATACTCGCGGCTCCCTTTGCCGACTTGCAAAAGTTGCTACCAGAGCAGAGGCGGCCAGATTGAAGAGGCACTGCTTAGGTTCACCTTTTCCTTACTGCACGTAAGCCACGTCCAGCTCCTCGCTGCACTCTGGATTTCCCTTCTCCGCGACACTTAACGCGGTGCTGTGTGTGTGCAACTCGGCGCCTAGAAGTGACCGCCAATGCTTTCAGAGCGGGCTGCAAGGGAACCAAGGAGCAGCACAAGCAGCAGTGCTTCAGCTTGCTCCTTCCGACTGCTAAGGGCACTTGGGAAGGCAAGCGAGAGTCAACCACCTTCCTCTCCTAGTAGCCTCTAACGTGGTGCACACAAGCACGGCACATAGCCGCTTCGTTCACCGCCCTCGCCCACGCCTTGCTCCGCTTTCACTTGCCGGCGGCCAGAAGCCGCTGCAGGGGCGCCACATACCCAGCAGTGTGCGGGCAGCCAAGAGCTCGAGAACGCTTCTTCTGCCCAAGCCCGCCTAGGGCGTGCACCTTTGTTCTCAGAGCTCCGTGTAACAGTCTGCGTCTCTCGCAGTTCGAATGGAAAACGAAAGCTTTTCGCCTACGCCCTTCACGGAGATCCGTTGCTGCGACGAGAATGTCTTGTGGCCGGAGCTCGCCCCCGCCGCGAGGAAGCTGCTCTTAGCACCGCGTTGCAGGGACACGTCTCGCTTCTTGACTTCGTGCTTAGCGCTCTCCGAATTCGCTGCTAGCTCCGCGGTCCTTCTCAGCTGCAAGTAGCAGCGCTCGCAGTACATAGAGCTTCGCAAGGACCGAAGACCCGGAGGGACATATCGCACACGACAATGTGCCAGGACAGAGACGTGTTCTACATTGTCCCTTCTCGTCATCCAGTTTGTGCCTCTGCTGCTTCTGCTGTTAGGAATCGCTCCGTGAAAGACGAGCGAGAGCGTCTTTCTGGGTGCATTGCACTGAGTGAGTGCTCGCTAGGGACTTTGCACTCGGAGCCAAGGCAACAGGGCGTGCTTGTCCGCAGAACTGAGAGCACGCTGTTGGGCAGAGCTGAAACTGACCGCTGCAGTTCAGCTCTCTCCGGACGGCAGACGCCGAAGAACGCAGCCGCTTGCGAGCGGCGCAGTGCAGCGAAGAGCACACGAGCAGCCAAAGAGCTCCTTCACAATCGCTTTCACTTCTCAGTGCTCTTGCTGCTTGGAAAAGCAGCACACAGCCGTTGCACGCCAGGGCAAAAGCTGGGGCAGTGCCCGTCTTCACTCCTTCGCTGTGCTGTACTCCATGCAGCTAGAACGAAGCGAGAAGGACGCGAGGACGAAGAAGGCGTTCTTAAAGTAGCCCCTTGTCAGCAGCCCTGAAAGGGCGCATAACACACGGCGTCTCGCCGCCCTCCGTTCTACATACTCGCGGCTCCCTTTGCCGACTTGCAAAAGTTGCTACCAGAGCAGAGGCGGCCAGATTGAAGAGGCACTGCTTAGGTTCACCTTTTCCTTACTGCACGTAAGCCACGTCCAGCTCTTCGCTGCACTCTGGATTTCCCTTCTCCGCGGCACTTAGCGTGGTGCTGCGTGTGTGCAACTCGGCGCCTAGAAGTGACCGCCAATGCTTTCAGAGCGGGCTGCAAGGGAACCAAGGAGCAGCACAAGCAGCAGTGCTTCAGCTTGCTCCTTCCGACTGCTAAGGGCACTTGGGAAGGCAAGCGAGAGTCAACCACCTTCCTCTCCTAGTAGCCTCTAACGTGGTGCACACAAGCACGGCACATAGCCGCTTCGTTCACCGCCCTCGCCCTCGCCCACGCCTTGCTCCGCTTTCACTTGCCGGCGGCCAGAAGCCGCTGCAGGGGCGCCACATACCCAGCAGTGTGCGGGCAGCCAAGAGCTCGAGAACGCTTCTTCTGCCCAAGCCCGCCTAGGGCGTGCACCTTTGTTCTCAGAGCTCCGTGTAACAGTCTGCGTCTCTCGCAGTTCGAATGGAAAACGAAAGCTTTTCGCCTACGCCCTTCACGGAGATCCGTTGTTACGACGAGAATGTCTTGTGGCCGGAGCTCGCCCCCGCCGCGAGGAAGCTGCTCTTAGCACCGCGTTGCAGGGACACGTCTCGCTTCTTGACTTCGTGCTTAGCGCTCTCCGAATTCGCTGCTAGCTCCGCGGTCCTTCTCAGCTGCAAGTAGCAGCGCTCGCAGTACATAGAGCTTCGCAAGGACCGAAGACCCGGAGGGACATATCGCACACGACAATGTGCCAGGACAGAGACGTGTTCTACATTGTCCCTTCTCGTCATCCAGTTTGTGCCTCTGCTGCTTCTGCTGTTAGGAATCGCTGCTTGAAAGACGAGCGAGAGCGTCTTTCTGGGTGCATTGCACTGAGTGAGTGCTCGCTAGGGACTTTGCACTCGGAGCCAAGGCAACAGGACGTGCTTGTCCGCAGAACTGAGAGCACGCTGTTGGGCAGAGCTGAAACTGACCGCTGCAGTTCAGCTCTCTCCGGACGGCAGACGCCGAAGAACGCAGCCGCTTGCGAGCGGCGCAGTGCAGCGAAGAGCACACGAGCAGCCAAAGAGCTCCTTCACAATCGCTTTCACTTCTCAGTGCTCTTGCTGCTTGGAAAAGCAGCACACAGCCGTTGCACGCCAGGGCAAAAGCTGGGGCAGTGCCCGTCTTCACTCCTTCGCTGTGCTGTACTCCATGCAGCTAGAGCGAAGCGAGAAGGACGCGAGGACGAAGAAGGCGTTCTTAAAGTAGCCCCTTGTCAGCAGCCCTGAAAGGGCGCATAACACACGGCGTCTCGCCGCCCTCCGTTCTACATACTCGCGGCTCCCTTTGCCGACTTGCAAAAGTTGCTACCAGAGCAGAGGCGGCCAGATTGAAGAGGCACTGCTTAGGTTCACCTTTTCCTTACTGCACGTAAGCCACGTCCAGCTCCTCGCTGCACTCTGGATTTCCCTTCTCCGCGACACTTAACGCGGTGCTGTGTGTGTGCAACTCGGCGCCTAGAAGTGACCGCCAATGCTTTCAGAGCGGGCTGCAAGGGAACCAAGGAGCAGCACAAGCAGCAGTGCTTCAGCTTGCTCCTTCCGACTGCTAAGGGCACTTGGGAAGGCAAGCGAGAGTCAACCACCTTCCTCTCCTAGTAGCCTCTAACGTGGTGCACACAAGCACGGCACATAGCCGCTTCGTTCACCGCCCTCGCCCACGCCTTGCTCCGCTTTCACTTGCCGGCGGCCAGAAGCCGCTGCAGGGGCGCCACATACCCAGCAGTGTGCGGGCAGCCAAGAGCTCGAGAACGCTTCTTCTGCCCAAGCCCGCCTAGGGCGTGCACCTTTGTTCTCAGAGCTCCGTGTAACAGTCTGCGTCTCTCGCAGTTCGAATGGAAAACGAAAGCTTTTCGCCTACGCCCTTCACGGAGATCCGTTGCTGCGACGAGAATGTCTTGTGGCCGGAGCTCGCCCCCGCCGCGAGGAAGCTGCTCTTAGCACCGCGTTGCAGGGACACGTCTCGCTTCTTGACTTCGTGCTTAGCGCTCTCCGAATTCGCTGCTAGCTCCGCGGTCCTTCTCAGCTGCAAGTAGCAGCGCTCGCAGTACATAGAGCTTCGCAAGGACCGAAGACCCGGAGGGACATATCGCACACGACAATGTGCCAGGACAGAGACGTGTTCTACATTGTCCCTTCTCGTCATCCAGTTTGTGCCTCTGCTGCTTCTGCTGTTAGGAATCGCTCCGTGAAAGACGAGCGAGAGCGTCTTTCTGGGTGCATTGCACTGAGTGAGTGCTCGCTAGGGACTTTGCACTCGGAGCCAAGGCAACAGGGCGTGCTTGTCCGCAGAACTGAGAGCACGCTGTTGGGCAGAGCTGAAACTGACCGCTGCAGTTCAGCTCTCTCCGGACGGCAGACGCCGAAGAACGCAGCCGCTTGCGAGCGGCGCAGTGCAGCGAAGAGCACACGAGCAGCCAAAGAGCTCCTTCACAATCGCTTTCACTTCTCAGTGCTCTTGCTGCTTGGAAAAGCAGCACACAGCCGTTGCACGCCAGGGCAAAAGCTGGGGCAGTGCCCGTCTTCACTCCTTCGCTGTGCTGTACTCCATGCAGCTAGAACGAAGCGAGAAGGACGCGAGGACGAAGAAGGCGTTCTTAAAGTAGCCCCTTGTCAGCAGCCCTGAAAGGGCGCATAACACACGGCGTCTCGCTGCCCTCCGTTCTACATACTCGCGGCTCCCTTTGCCGACTTGCAAAAGTTGCTACCAGAGCAGAGGCGGCCAGATTGAAGAGGCACTGCTTAGGTTCACCTTTTCCTTACTGCACGTAAGCCACGTCCAGCTCCTCGCTGCACTCTGGATTTCCCTTCTCCGCGGCACTTAGCGTGGTGCTGCGTGTGTGCAACTCGGCGCCTAGAAGTGACCGCCAATGCTTTCAGAGCGGGCTGCAAGGGAACCAAGGAGCAGCACAAGCAGCAGTGCTTCAGCTTGCTCCTTCCGACTGCTAAGGGCACTTGGGAAGGCAAGCGAGAGTCAACCACCTTCCTCTCCTAGTAGCCTCTAACGTGGTGCACACAAGCACGGCGCTCTTGCCGCTTCGTTCACCGCCCTCGCCCACGCCTTGCTCCGCTTTCACTTGCCGGCGGCCAGAAGCCGCTGCAGGGGCGCCACATACCCAGCAGTGTGCGGGCAGCCAAGAGCTCGAGAACGCTTCTTCTGCCCAAGCCCGCCTAGGGCGTGCACCTTTGTTCTCAGAGCTCCGTGTAACAGTCTGCGTCTCTCGCAGTTCGAATGGAAAACGAAAGCTTTTCGCCTACGCCCTTCACGGAGATCCGTTGCTACGACGAGAATGTCTTGTGGCCGGAGCTCGCCCCCGCCGCGAGGAAGCTGCTCTTAGCACCGCGTTGCAGGGACACGTCTCGCTTCTTGACTTCGTGCTTAGCGCTCTCCGAATTCGCTGCTAGCTCCGCGGTCCTTCTCAGCTGCAAGTAGCAGCGCTCGCAGTACATAGAGCTTCGCAAGGACCGAAGACCCGGAGGGACATATCGCACACGACAATGTGCCAGGACAGAGACGTGTTCTACATTGTCCCTTCTCGTCATCCAGTTTGTGCCTCTGCTGCTTCTGCTGTTAGGAATCGCTGCTTGAAAGACGAGCGAGAGCGTCTTTCTGGGTGCATTGCACTGAGTGAGTGCTCGCTAGGGACTTTGCACTCGGAGCCAAGGCAACAGGGCGTGCTTGTCCGCAGAACTGAGAGCACGCTGTTGGGCAGAGCTGAAACTGACCGCTGCAGTTCAGCTCTCTCCGGACGGCAGACGCCGAAGAACGCAGCCGCTTGCGAGCGGCGCAGTGCAGCGAAGAGCACACGAGCAGCCAAAGAGCTCCTTCACAATCGCTTTCACTTCTCAGTGCTCTTGCTGCTTGGAAAAGCAGCACACAGCCGTTGCACGCCAGGGCAAAAGCTGGGGCAGTGCCCGTCTTCACTCCTTCGCTGTGCTGTACTCCATGCAGCTAGAACGAAGCGAGAAGGACGCGAGGACGAAGAAGGCGTTCTTAAAGTAGCCCCTTGTCAGCAGCCCTGAAAGGGCGCATAACACACGGCGTCTCGCTGCCCTCCGTTCTACATACTCGCGGCTCCCTTTGCCGACTTGCAAAAGTTGCTACCAGAGCAGAGGCGGCCAGATTGAAGAGGCACTGCTTAGGTTCACCTTTTCCTTACTGCACGTAAGCCACGTCCAGCTCCTCGCTGCACTCTGGATTTCCCTTCTCCGCGGCACTTAGCGTGGTGCTGCGTGTGTGCAACTCGGCGCCTAGAAGTGACCGCCAATGCTTTCAGAGCGGGCTGCAAGGGAACCAAGGAGCAGCACAAGCAGCAGTGCTTCAGCTTGCTCCTTCCGACTGCTAAGGGCACTTGGGAAGGCAAGCGAGAGTCAACCACCTTCCTCTCCTAGTAGCCTCTAACGTGGTGCACACAAGCACGGCACATAGCCGCTTCGTTCACCGCCCTCGCCCTCGCCCACGCCTTGCTCCGCTTTCACTTGCCGGCGGCCAGAAGCCGCTGCAGGGGCGCCACATACCCAGCAGTGTGCGGGCAGCCAAGAGCTCGAGAACGCTTCTTCTGCCCAAGCCAGCCTAGGGCGTGCACCTTTGTTCTCAGAGCTCCGTGTAACAGTCTGCCTCTCTCGCAGTTCGAATGGAAAACGAAAGCTTTTCGCCTACGCCCTTCACAGAGATCCGTTGCCAGGACGAGAATGTCTTGTGGCCGGAGATCGCCCCCGCCGCGAGGAAGCTGCTCTTAGCACCGCGTTGCAGGGACACGTCTCGCTTCTTGACTTCGTGCTTAGCGCTCTCCGAATTCGCTGCTAGCTCCGCGGTCCTTCTCAGCTGCAAGTAGCAGCGCTCGCAGTACATAGAGCTTCGCAAGGACCGAAGACCCGGAGGGACATATCGCACACGACAATGTGCCAGGACAGAGACGTGTTCTACATTGTCCCTTCTCGTCATCCAGTTTGTGCCTCTGCTGCTTCTGCTGTTAGGAATCGCTCCGTGAAAGACGAGCGAGAGCGTCTTTCTGGGTGCATTGCACTGAGTGAGTGCTCGCTAGGGACTTTGCACTCGGAGCCAAGGCAACAGGGCGTGCTTGTCCGCAGAACTGAGAGCACGCTGTTGGGCAGAGCTGAAACTGACCGCTGCAGTTCAGCTCTCTCCGGACGGCAGACGCCGAAGAACGCAGCCGCTTGCGAGCGGCGCAGTGCAGCGAAGAGCACACGAGCAGCCAAAGAGCTCCTTCACAATCGCTTTCACTTCTCAGTGCTCTTGCTGCTTGGAAAAGCAGCACACAGCCGTTGCACGCCAGGGCAAAAGCTGGGGCAGTGCCCGTCTTCACTCCTTCGCTGTGCTGTACTCCATGCAGCTAGAACGAAGCGAGAAGGACGCGAGGACGAAGAAGGCGTTCTTAAAGTAGCCCCTTGTCAGCAGCCCTGAAAGGGCGCATAACACACGGCGTCTCGCTGCCCTCCGTTCTACATACTCGCGGCTCCCTTTGCCGACTTGCAAAAGTTGCTACCAGAGCAGAGGCGGCCAGATTGAAGAGGCACTGCTTAGGTTCACCTTTTCCTTACTGCACGTAAGCCACGTCCAGCTCCTCGCTGCACTCTGGATTTCCCTTCTCCGCGGCACTTAGCGTGGTGCTGCGTGTGTGCAACTCGGCGCCTAGAAGTGACCGCCAATGCTTTCAGAGCGGGCTGCAAGGGAACCAAGGAGCAGCACAAGCAGCAGTGCTTCAGCTTGCTCCTTCCGACTGCTAAGGGCACTTGGGAAGGCAAGCGAGAGTCAACCACCTTCCTCTCCTAGTAGCCTCTAACGTGGTGCACACAAGCACGGCACATAGCCGCTTCGTTCACCGCCCTCGCCCACGCCTTGCTCCGCTTTCACTTGCCGGCGGCCAGAAGCCGCTGCAGGGGCGCCACATACCCAGCAGTGTGCGGGCAGCCAAGAGCTCGAGAACGCTTCTTCTGCCCAAGCCCGCCTAGGGCGTGCACCTTTGTTCTCAGAGCTCCGTGTAACAGTCTGCGTCTCTCGCAGTTCGAATGGAAAACGAAAGCTTTTCGCCTACGCCCTTCACGGAGATCCGTTGCTACGACGAGAATGTCTTGTGGCCGGAGCTCGCCCCCGCCGCGAGGAAGCTGCTCTTAGCACCGCGTTGCAGGGACACGTCTCGCTTCTTGACTTCGTGCTTAGCGCTCTCCGAATTCGCTGCTAGCTCCGCGGTCCTTCTCAGCTGCAAGTAGCAGCGCTCGCAGTACATAGAGCTTCGCAAGGACCGAAGACCCGGAGGGACATATCGCACACGACAATGTGCCAGGACAGAGACGTGTTCTACATTGTCCCTTCTCGTCATCCAGTTTGTGCCTCTGCTGCTTCTGCTGTTAGGAATCGCTGCTTGAAAGACGAGCGAGAGCGTCTTTCTGGGTGCATTGCACTGAGTGAGTGCTCGCTAGGGACTTTGCACTCGGAGCCAAGGCAACAGGACGTGCTTGTCCGCAGAACTGAGAGCACGCTGTTGGGCAGAGCTGAAACTGACCGCTGCAGTTCAGCTCTCTCCGGACGGCAGACGCCGAAGAACGCAGCCGCTTGCGAGCGGCGCAGTGCAGCGAAGAGCACACGAGCAGCCAAAGAGCTCCTTCACAATCGCTTTCACTTCTCAGTGCTCTTGCTGCTTGGAAAAGCAGCACACAGCCGTTGCACGCCAGGGCAAAAGCTGGGGCAGTGCCCGTCTTCACTCCTTCGCTGTGCTGTACTCCATGCAGCTAGAGCGAAGCGAGAAGGACGCGAGGACGAAGAAGGCGTTCTTAAAGTAGCCCCTTGTCAGCAGCCCTGAAAGGGCGCATAACACACGGCGTCTCGCCGCCCTCCGTTCTACATACTCGCGGCTCCCTTTGCCGACTTGCAAAAGTTGCTACCAGAGCAGAGGCGGCCAGATTGAAGAGGCACTGCTTAGGTTCACCTTTTCCTTACTGCACGTAAGCCACGTCCAGCTCCTCGCTGCACTCTGGATTTCCCTTCTCCGCGACACTTAACGCGGTGCTGTGTGTGTGCAACTCGGCGCCTAGAAGTGACCGCCAATGCTTTCAGAGCGGGCTGCAAGGGAACCAAGGAGCAGCACAAGCAGCAGTGCTTCAGCTTGCTCCTTCCGACTGCTAAGGGCACTTGGGAAGGCAAGCGAGAGTCAACCACCTTCCTCTCCTAGTAGCCTCTAACGTGGTGCACACAAGCACGGCACATAGCCGCTTCGTTCACCGCCCTCGCCCACGCCTTGCTCCGCTTTCACTTGCCGGCGGCCAGAAGCCGCTGCAGGGGCGCCACATACCCAGCAGTGTGCGGGCAGCCAAGAGCTCGAGAACGCTTCTTCTGCCCAAGCCCGCCTAGGGCGTGCACCTTTGTTCTCAGAGCTCCGTGTAACAGTCTGCGTCTCTCGCAGTTCGAATGGAAAACGAAAGCTTTTCGCCTACGCCCTTCACGGAGATCCGTTGCTGCGACGAGAATGTCTTGTGGCCGGAGCTCGCCCCCGCCGCGAGGAAGCTGCTCTTAGCACCGCGTTGCAGGGACACGTCTCGCTTCTTGACTTCGTGCTTAGCGCTCTCCGAATTCGCTGCTAGCTCCGCGGTCCTTCTCAGCTGCAAGTAGCAGCGCTCGCAGTACATAGAGCTTCGCAAGGACCGAAGACCCGGAGGGACATATCGCACACGACAATGTGCCAGGACAGAGACGTGTTCTACATTGTCCCTTCTCGTCATCCAGTTTGTGCCTCTGCTGCTTCTGCTGTTAGGAATCGCTCCGTGAAAGACGAGCGAGAGCGTCTTTCTGGGTGCATTGCACTGAGTGAGTGCTCGCTAGGGACTTTGCACTCGGAGCCAAGGCAACAGGGCGTGCTTGTCCGCAGAACTGAGAGCACGCTGTTGGGCAGAGCTGAAACTGACCGCTGCAGTTCAGCTCTCTCCGGACGGCAGACGCCGAAGAACGCAGCCGCTTGCGAGCGGCGCAGTGCAGCGAAGAGCACACGAGCAGCCAAAGAGCTCCTTCACAATCGCTTTCACTTCTCAGTGCTCTTGCTGCTTGGAAAAGCAGCACACAGCCGTTGCACGCCAGGGCAAAAGCTGGGGCAGTGCCCGTCTTCACTCCTTCGCTGTGCTGTACTCCATGCAGCTAGAACGAAGCGAGAAGGACGCGAGGACGAAGAAGGCGTTCTTAAAGTAGCCCCTTGTCAGCAGCCCTGAAAGGGCGCATAACACACGGCGTCTCGCTGCCCTCCGTTCTACATACTCGCGGCTCCCTTTGCCGACTTGCAAAAGTTGCTACCAGAGCAGAGGCGGCCAGATTGAAGAGGCACTGCTTAGGTTCACCTTTTCCTTACTGCACGTAAGCCACGTCCAGCTCCTCGCTGCACTCTGGATTTCCCTTCTCCGCGGCACTTAGCGTGGTGCTGCGTGTGTGCAACTCGGCGCCTAGAAGTGACCGCCAATGCTTTCAGAGCGGGCTGCAAGGGAACCAAGGAGCAGCACAAGCAGCAGTGCTTCAGCTTGCTCCTTCCGACTGCTAAGGGCACTTGGGAAGGCAAGCGAGAGTCAACCACCTTCCTCTCCTAGTAGCCTCTAACGTGGTGCACACAAGCACGGCGCTCTTGCCGCTTCGTTCACCGCCCTCGCCCACGCCTTGCTCCGCTTTCACTTGCCGGCGGCCAGAAGCCGCTGCAGGGGCGCCACATACCCAGCAGTGTGCGGGCAGCCAAGAGCTCGAGAACGCTTCTTCTGCCCAAGCCCGCCTAGGGCGTGCACCTTTGTTCTCAGAGCTCCGTGTAACAGTCTGCGTCTCTCGCAGTTCGAATGGAAAACGAAAGCTTTTCGCCTACGCCCTTCACGGAGATCCGTTGCTACGACGAGAATGTCTTGTGGCCGGAGCTCGCCCCCGCCGCGAGGAAGCTGCTCTTAGCACCGCGTTGCAGGGACACGTCTCGCTTCTTGACTTCGTGCTTAGCGCTCTCCGAATTCGCTGCTAGCTCCGCGGTCCTTCTCAGCTGCAAGTAGCAGCGCTCGCAGTACATAGAGCTTCGCAAGGACCGAAGACCCGGAGGGACATATCGCACACGACAATGTGCCAGGACAGAGACGTGTTCTACATTGTCCCTTCTCGTCATCCAGTTTGTGCCTCTGCTGCTTCTGCTGTTAGGAATCGCTGCTTGAAAGACGAGCGAGAGCGTCTTTCTGGGTGCATTGCACTGAGTGAGTGCTCGCTAGGGACTTTGCACTCGGAGCCAAGGCAACAGGGCGTGCTTGTCCGCAGAACTGAGAGCACGCTGTTGGGCAGAGCTGAAACTGACCGCTGCAGTTCAGCTCTCTCCGGACGGCAGACGCCGAAGAACGCAGCCGCTTGCGAGCGGCGCAGTGCAGCGAAGAGCACACGAGCAGCCAAAGAGCTCCTTCACAATCGCTTTCACTTCTCAGTGCTCTTGCTGCTTGGAAAAGCAGCACACAGCCGTTGCACGCCAGGGCAAAAGCTGGGGCAGTGCCCGTCTTCACTCCTTCGCTGTGCTGTACTCCATGCAGCTAGAACGAAGCGAGAAGGACGCGAGGACGAAGAAGGCGTTCTTAAAGTAGCCCCTTGTCAGCAGCCCTGAAAGGGCGCATAACACACGGCGTCTCGCTGCCCTCCGTTCTACATACTCGCGGCTCCCTTTGCCGACTTGCAAAAGTTGCTACCAGAGCAGAGGCGGCCAGATTGAAGAGGCACTGCTTAGGTTCACCTTTTCCTTACTGCACGTAAGCCACGTCCAGCTCCTCGCTGCACTCTGGATTTCCCTTCTCCGCGGCACTTAGCGTGGTGCTGCGTGTGTGCAACTCGGCGCCTAGAAGTGACCGCCAATGCTTTCAGAGCGGGCTGCAAGGGAACCAAGGAGCAGCACAAGCAGCAGTGCTTCAGCTTGCTCCTTCCGACTGCTAAGGGCACTTGGGAAGGCAAGCGAGAGTCAACCACCTTCCTCTCCTAGTAGCCTCTAACGTGGTGCACACAAGCACGGCACATAGCCGCTTCGTTCACCGCCCTCGCCCTCGCCCACGCCTTGCTCCGCTTTCACTTGCCGGCGGCCAGAAGCCGCTGCAGGGGCGCCACATACCCAGCAGTGTGCGGGCAGCCAAGAGCTCGAGAACGCTTCTTCTGCCCAAGCCAGCCTAGGGCGTGCACCTTTGTTCTCAGAGCTCCGTGTAACAGTCTGCCTCTCTCGCAGTTCGAATGGAAAACGAAAGCTTTTCGCCTACGCCCTTCACAGAGATCCGTTGCCAGGACGAGAATGTCTTGTGGCCGGAGATCGCCCCCGCCGCGAGGAAGCTGCTCTTAGCACCGCGTTGCAGGGACACGTCTCGCTTCTTGACTTCGTGCTTAGCGCTCTCCGAATTCGCTGCTAGCTCCGCGGTCCTTCTCAGCTGCAAGTAGCAGCGCTCGCAGTACATAGAGCTTCGCAAGGACCGAAGACCCGGAGGGACATATCGCACACGACAATGTGCCAGGACAGAGACGTGTTCTACATTGTCCCTTCTCGTCATCCAGTTTGTGCCTCTGCTGCTTCTGCTGTTAGGAATCGCTCCGTGAAAGACGAGCGAGAGCGTCTTTCTGGGTGCATTGCACTGAGTGAGTGCTCGCTAGGGACTTTGCACTCGGAGCCAAGGCAACAGGGCGTGCTTGTCCGCAGAACTGAGAGCACGCTGTTGGGCAGAGCTGAAACTGACCGCTGCAGTTCAGCTCTCTCCGGACGGCAGACGCCGAAGAACGCAGCCGCTTGCGAGCGGCGCAGTGCAGCGAAGAGCACACGAG
Source organism: Sturnus vulgaris (assembly GCF_052056855.1). Lineage (NCBI taxonomy): Eukaryota > Metazoa > Chordata > Aves > Passeriformes > Sturnidae > Sturnus > Sturnus vulgaris. The sequence goes on along the minus strand of NW_028275905.1, from coordinate 458,882 downwards.
CAGCCAAAGAGCTCCTTCACAATCGCTTTCACTTCTCAGTGCTCTTGCTGCTTGGAAAAGCAGCACACAGCCGTTGCACGCCAGGGCAAAAGCTGGGGCAGTGCCCGTCTTCACTCCTTCGCTGTGCTGTACTCCATGCAGCTAGAACGAAGCGAGAAGGACGCGAGGACGAAGAAGGCGTTCTTAAAGTAGCCCCTTGTCAGCAGCCCTGAAAGGGCGCATAACACACGGCGTCTCGCTGCCCTCCGTTCTACATACTCGCGGCTCCCTTTGCCGACTTGCAAAAGTTGCTACCAGAGCAGAGGCGGCCAGATTGAAGAGGCACTGCTTAGGTTCACCTTTTCCTTACTGCACGTAAGCCACGTCCAGCTCCTCGCTGCACTCTGGATTTCCCTTCTCCGCGGCACTTAGCGTGGTGCTGCGTGTGTGCAACTCGGCGCCTAGAAGTGACCGCCAATGCTTTCAGAGCGGGCTGCAAGGGAACCAAGGAGCAGCACAAGCAGCAGTGCTTCAGCTTGCTCCTTCCGACTGCTAAGGGCACTTGGGAAGGCAAGCGAGAGTCAACCACCTTCCTCTCCTAGTAGCCTCTAACGTGGTGCACACAAGCACGGCGCTCTTGCCGCTTCGTTCACCGCCCTCGCCCACGCCTTGCTCCGCTTTCACTTGCCGGCGGCCAGAAGCCGCTGCAGGGGCGCCACATACCCAGCAGTGTGCGGGCAGCCAAGAGCTCGAGAACGCTTCTTCTGCCCAAGCCCGCCTAGGGCGTGCACCTTTGTTCTCAGAGCTCCGTGTAACAGTCTGCGTCTCTCGCAGTTCGAATGGAAAACGAAAGCTTTTCGCCTACGCCCTTCACGGAGATCCGTTGTTACGACGAGAATGTCTTGTGGCCGGAGCTCGCCCCCGCCGCGAGGAAGCTGCTCTTAGCACCGCGTTGCAGGGACACGTCTCGCTTCTTGACTTCGTGCTTAGCGCTCTCCGAATTCGCTGCTAGCTCCGCGGTCCTTCTCAGCTGCAAGTAGCAGCGCTCGCAGTACATAGAGCTTCGCAAGGACCGAAGACCCGGAGGGACATATCGCACACGACAATGTGCCAGGACAGAGACGTGTTCTACATTGTCCCTTCTCGTCATCCAGTTTGTGCCTCTGCTGCTTCTGCTGTTAGGAATCGCTGCTTGAAAGACGAGCGAGAGCGTCTTTCTGGGTGCATTGCACTGAGTGAGTGCTCGCTAGGGACTTTGCACTCGGAGCCAAGGCAACAGGACGTGCTTGTCCGCAGAACTGAGAGCACGCTGTTGGGCAGAGCTGAAACTGACCGCTGCAGTTCAGCTCTCTCCGGACGGCAGACGCCGAAGAACGCAGCCGCTTGCGAGCGGCGCAGTGCAGCGAAGAGCACACGAGCAGCCAAAGAGCTCCTTCACAATCGCTTTCACTTCTCAGTGCTCTTGCTGCTTGGAAAAGCAGCACACAGCCGTTGCACGCCAGGGCAAAAGCTGGGGCAGTGCCCGTCTTCACTCCTTCGCTGTGCTGTACTCCATGCAGCTAGAGCGAAGCGAGAAGGACGCGAGGACGAAGAAGGCGTTCTTAAAGTAGCCCCTTGTCAGCAGCCCTGAAAGGGCGCATAACACACGGCGTCTCGCCGCCCTCCGTTCTACATACTCGCGGCTCCCTTTGCCGACTTGCAAAAGTTGCTACCAGAGCAGAGGCGGCCAGATTGAAGAGGCACTGCTTAGGTTCACCTTTTCCTTACTGCACGTAAGCCACGTCCAGCTCCTCGCTGCACTCTGGATTTCCCTTCTCCGCGACACTTAACGCGGTGCTGTGTGTGTGCAACTCGGCGCCTAGAAGTGACCGCCAATGCTTTCAGAGCGGGCTGCAAGGGAACCAAGGAGCAGCACAAGCAGCAGTGCTTCAGCTTGCTCCTTCCGACTGCTAAGGGCACTTGGGAAGGCAAGCGAGAGTCAACCACCTTCCTCTCCTAGTAGCCTCTAACGTGGTGCACACAAGCACGGCGCTCTTGCCGCTTCGTTCACCGCCCTCGCCCACGCCTTGCTCCGCTTTCACTTGCCGGCGGCCAGAAGCCGCTGCAGGGGCGCCACATACCCAGCAGTGTGCGGGCAGCCAAGAGCTCGAGAACGCTTCTTCTGCCCAAGCCCGCCTAGGGCGTGCACCTTTGTTCTCAGAGCTCCGTGTAACAGTCTGCGTCTCTCGCAGTTCGAATGGAAAACGAAAGCTTTTCGCCTACGCCCTTCACGGAGATCCGTTGCTACGACGAGAATGTCTTGTGGCCGGAGCTCGCCCCCGCCGCGAGGAAGCTGCTCTTAGCACCGCGTTGCAGGGACACGTCTCGCTTCTTGACTTCGTGCTTAGCGCTCTCCGAATTCGCTGCTAGCTCCGCGGTCCTTCTCAGCTGCAAGTAGCAGCGCTCGCAGTACATAGAGCTTCGCAAGGACCGAAGACCCGGAGGGACATATCGCACACGACAATGTGCCAGGACAGAGACGTGTTCTACATTGTCCCTTCTCGTCATCCAGTTTGTGCCTCTGCTGCTTCTGCTGTTAGGAATCGCTCCTTGAAAGACGAGCGAGAGCGTCTTTCTGGGTGCATTGCACTGAGTGAGTGCTCGCTAGGGACTTTGCACTCGGAGCCAAGGCAACAGGGCGTGCTTGTCCGCAGAACTGAGAGCACGCTGTTGGGCAGAGCTGAAACTGACCGCTGCAGTTCAGCTCTCTCCGGACGGCAGACGCCGAAGAACGCAGCCGCTTGCGAGCGGCGCAGTGCAGCGAAGAGCACACGAGCAGCCAAAGAGCTCCTTCACAATCGCTTTCACTTCTCAGTGCTCTTGCTGCTTGGAAAAGCAGCACACAGCCGTTGCACGCCAGGGCAAAAGCTGGGGCAGTGCCCGTCTTCACTCCTTCGCTGTGCTGTACTCCATGCAGCTAGAACGAAGCGAGAAGGACGCGAGGACGAAGAAGGCGTTCTTAAAGTAGCCCCTTGTCAGCAGCCCTGAAAGGGCGCATAACACACGGCGTCTCGCTGCCCTCCGTTCTACATACTCGCGGCTCCCTTTGCCGACTTGCAAAAGTTGCTACCAGAGCAGAGGCGGCCAGATTGAAGAGGCACTGCTTAGGTTCACCTTTTCCTTACTGCACGTAAGCCACGTCCAGCTCCTCGCTGCACTCTGGATTTCCCTTCTCCGCGGCACTTAGCGTGGTGCTGCGTGTGTGCAACTCGGCGCCTAGAAGTGACCGCCAATGCTTTCAGAGCGGGCTGCAAGGGAACCAAGGAGCAGCACAAGCAGCAGTGCTTCAGCTTGCTCCTTCCGACTGCTAAGGGCACTTGGGAAGGCAAGCGAGAGTCAACCACCTTCCTCTCCTAGTAGCCTCTAACGTGGTGCACACAAGCACGGCACATAGCCGCTTCGTTCACCGCCCTCGCCCTCGCCCACGCCTTGCTCCGCTTTCACTTGCCGGCGGCCAGAAGCCGCTGCAGGGGCGCCACATACCCAGCAGTGTGCGGGCAGCCAAGAGCTCGAGAACGCTTCTTCTGCCCAAGCCAGCCTAGGGCGTGCACCTTTGTTCTCAGAGCTCCGTGTAACAGTCTGCGTCTCTCGCAGTTCGAATGGAAAACGAAAGCTTTTCGCCTACGCCCTTCACGGAGATCCGTTGTTACGACGAGAATGTCTTGTGGCCGGAGCTCGCCCCCGCCGCGAGGAAGCTGCTCTTAGCACCGCGTTGCAGGGACACGTCTCGCTTCTTGACTTCGTGCTTAGCGCTCTCCGAATTCGCTGCTAGCTCCGCGGTCCTTCTCAGCTGCAAGTAGCAGCGCTCGCAGTACATAGAGCTTCGCAAGGACCGAAGACCCGGAGGGACATATCGCACACGACAATGTGCCAGGACAGAGACGTGTTCTACATTGTCCCTTCTCGTCATCCAGTTTGTGCCTCTGCTGCTTCTGCTGTTAGGAATCGCTCCTTGAAAGACGAGCGAGAGCGTCTTTCTGGGTGCATTGCACTGAGTGAGTGCTCGCTAGGGACTTTGCACTCGGAGCCAAGGCAACAGGGCGTGCTTGTCCGCAGAACTGAGAGCACGCTGTTGGGCAGAGCTGAAACTGACCGCTGCAGTTCAGCTCTCTCCGGACGGCAGACGCCGAAGAACGCAGCCGCTTGCGAGCGGCGCAGTGCAGCGAAGAGCACACGAGCAGCCAAAGAGCTCCTTCACAATCGCTTTCACTTCTCAGTGCTCTTGCTGCTTGGAAAAGCAGCACACAGCCGTTGCACGCCAGGGCAAAAGCTGGGGCAGTGCCCGTCTTCACTCCTTCGCTGTGCTGTACTCCATGCAGCTAGAACGAAGCGAGAAGGACGCGAGGACGAAGAAGGCGTTCTTAAAGTAGCCCCTTGTCAGCAGCCCTGAAAGGGCGCATAACACACGGCGTCTCGCTGCCCTCCGTTCTACATACTCGCGGCTCCCTTTGCCGACTTGCAAAAGTTGCTACCAGAGCAGAGGCGGCCAGATTGAAGAGGCACTGCTTAGGTTCACCTTTTCCTTACTGCACGTAAGCCACGTCCAGCTCCTCGCTGCACTCTGGATTTCCCTTCTCCGCGGCACTTAGCGTGGTGCTGCGTGTGTGCAACTCGGCGCCTAGAAGTGACCGCCAATGCTTTCAGAGCGGGCTGCAAGGGAACCAAGGAGCAGCACAAGCAGCAGTGCTTCAGCTTGCTCCTTCCGACTGCTAAGGGCACTTGGGAAGGCAAGCGAGAGTCAACCACCTTCCTCTCCTAGTAGCCTCTAACGTGGTGCACACAAGCACGGCACATAGCCGCTTCGTTCACCGCCCTCGCCCTCGCCCACGCCTTGCTCCGCTTTCACTTGCCGGCGGCCAGAAGCCGCTGCAGGGGCGCCACATACCCAGCAGTGTGCGGGCAGCCAAGAGCTCGAGAACGCTTCTTCTGCCCAAGCCAGCCTAGGGCGTGCACCTTTGTTCTCAGAGCTCCGTGTAACAGTCTGCGTCTCTCGCAGTTCGAATGGAAAACGAAAGCTTTTCGCCTACGCCCTTCACGGAGATCCGTTGTTACGACGAGAATGTCTTGTGGCCGGAGCTCGCCCCCGCCGCGAGGAAGCTGCTCTTAGCACCGCGTTGCAGGGACACGTCTCGCTTCTTGACTTCGTGCTTAGCGCTCTCCGAATTCGCTGCTAGCTCCGCGGTCCTTCTCAGCTGCAAGTAGCAGCGCTCGCAGTACATAGAGCTTCGCAAGGACCGAAGACCCGGAGGGACATATCGCACACGACAATGTGCCAGGACAGAGACGTGTTCTACATTGTCCCTTCTCGTCATCCAGTTTGTGCCTCTGCTGCTTCTGCTGTTAGGAATCGCTCCTTGAAAGACGAGCGAGAGCGTCTTTCTGGGTGCATTGCACTGAGTGAGTGCTCGCTAGGGACTTTGCACTCGGAGCCAAGGCAACAGGGCGTGCTTGTCCGCAGAACTGAGAGCACGCTGTTGGGCAGAGCTGAAACTGACCGCTGCAGTTCAGCTCTCTCCGGACGGCAGACGCCGAAGAACGCAGCCGCTTGCGAGCGGCGCAGTGCAGCGAAGAGCACACGAGCAGCCAAAGAGCTCCTTCACAATCGCTTTCACTTCTCAGTGCTCTTGCTGCTTGGAAAAGCAGCACACAGCCGTTGCACGCCAGGGCAAAAGCTGGGGCAGTGCCCGTCTTCACTCCTTCGCTGTGCTGTACTCCATGCAGCTAGAACGAAGCGAGAAGGACGCGAGGACGAAGAAGGCGTTCTTAAAGTAGCCCCTTGTCAGCAGCCCTGAAAGGGCGCATAACACACGGCGTCTCGCTGCCCTCCGTTCTACATACTCGCGGCTCCCTTTGCCGACTTGCAAAAGTTGCTACCAGAGCAGAGGCGGCCAGATTGAAGAGGCACTGCTTAGGTTCACCTTTTCCTTACTGCACGTAAGCCACGTCCAGCTCCTCGCTGCACTCTGGATTTCCCTTCTCCGCGGCACTTAGCGTGGTGCTGCGTGTGTGCAACTCGGCGCCTAGAAGTGACCGCCAATGCTTTCAGAGCGGGCTGCAAGGGAACCAAGGAGCAGCACAAGCAGCAGTGCTTCAGCTTGCTCCTTCCGACTGCTAAGGGCACTTGGGAAGGCAAGCGAGAGTCAACCACCTTCCTCTCCTAGTAGCCTCTAACGTGGTGCACACAAGCACGGCACATAGCCGCTTCGTTCACCGCCCTCGCCCTCGCCCACGCCTTGCTCCGCTTTCACTTGCCGGCGGCCAGAAGCCGCTGCAGGGGCGCCACATACCCAGCAGTGTGCGGGCAGCCAAGAGCTCGAGAACGCTTCTTCTGCCCAAGCCAGCCTAGGGCGTGCACCTTTGTTCTCAGAGCTCCGTGTAACAGTCTGCGTCTCTCGCAGTTCGAATGGAAAACGAAAGCTTTTCGCCTACGCCCTTCACGGAGATCCGTTGTTACGACGAGAATGTCTTGTGGCCGGAGCTCGCCCCCGCCGCGAGGAAGCTGCTCTTAGCACCGCGTTGCAGGGACACGTCTCGCTTCTTGACTTCGTGCTTAGCGCTCTCCGAATTCGCTGCTAGCTCCGCGGTCCTTCTCAGCTGCAAGTAGCAGCGCTCGCAGTACATAGAGCTTCGCAAGGACCGAAGACCCGGAGGGACATATCGCACACGACAATGTGCCAGGACAGAGACGTGTTCTACATTGTCCCTTCTCGTCATCCAGTTTGTGCCTCTGCTGCTTCTGCTGTTAGGAATCGCTCCTTGAAAGACGAGCGAGAGCGTCTTTCTGGGTGCATTGCACTGAGTGAGTGCTCGCTAGGGACTTTGCACTCGGAGCCAAGGCAACAGGGCGTGCTTGTCCGCAGAACTGAGAGCACGCTGTTGGGCAGAGCTGAAACTGACCGCTGCAGTTCAGCTCTCTCCGGACGGCAGACGCCGAAGAACGCAGCCGCTTGCGAGCGGCGCAGTGCAGCGAAGAGCACACGAGCAGCCAAAGAGCTCCTTCACAATCGCTTTCACTTCTCAGTGCTCTTGCTGCTTGGAAAAGCAGCACACAGCCGTTGCACGCCAGGGCAAAAGCTGGGGCAGTGCCCGTCTTCACTCCTTCGCTGTGCTGTACTCCATGCAGCTAGAACGAAGCGAGAAGGACGCGAGGACGAAGAAGGCGTTCTTAAAGTAGCCCCTTGTCAGCAGCCCTGAAAGGGCGCATAACACACGGCGTCTCGCCGCCCTCCGTTCTACATACTCGCGGCTCCCTTTGCCGACTTGCAAAAGTTGCTACCAGAGCAGAGGCGGCCAGATTGAAGAGGCACTGCTTAGGTTCACCTTTTCCTTACTGCACGTAAGCCACGTCCAGCTCCTCGCTGCACTCTGGATTTCCCTTCTCCGCGGCACTTAGCGTGGTGCTGCGTGTGTGCAACTCGGCGCCTAGAAGTGACCGCCAATGCTTTCAGAGCGGGCTGCAAGGGAACCAAGGAGCAGCACAAGCAGCAGTGCTTCAGCTTGCTCCTTCCGACTGCTAAGGGCACTTGGGAAGGCAAGCGAGAGTCAACCACCTTCCTCTCCTAGTAGCCTCTAACGTGGTGCACACAAGCACGGCGCTCTTGCCGCTTCGTTCACCGCCCTCGCCCACGCCTTGCTCCGCTTTCACTTGCCGGCGGCCAGAAGCCGCTGCAGGGGCGCCACATACCCAGCAGTGTGCGGGCAGCCAAGAGCTCGAGAACGCTTCTTCTGCCCAAGCCCGCCTAGGGCGTGCACCTTTGTTCTCAGAGCTCCGTGTAACAGTCTGCGTCTCTCGCAGTTCGAATGGAAAACGAAAGCTTTTCGCCTACGCCCTTCACGGAGATCCGTTGCTACGACGAGAATGTCTTGTGGCCGGAGCTCGCCCCCGCCGCGAGGAAGCTGCTCTTAGCACCGCGTTGCAGGGACACGTCTCGCTTCTTGACTTCGTGCTTAGCGCTCTCCGAATTCGCTGCTAGCTCCGCGGTCCTTCTCAGCTGCAAGTAGCAGCGCTCGCAGTACATAGAGCTTCGCAAGGACCGAAGACCCGGAGGGACATATCGCACACGACAATGTGCCAGGACAGAGACGTGTTCTACATTGTCCCTTCTCGTCATCCAGTTTGTGCCTCTGCTGCTTCTGCTGTTAGGAATCGCTCCTTGAAAGACGAGCGAGAGCGTCTTTCTGGGTGCATTGCACTGAGTGAGTGCTCGCTAGGGACTTTGCACTCGGAGCCAAGGCAACAGGGCGTGCTTGTCCGCAGAACTGAGAGCACGCTGTTGGGCAGAGCTGAAACTGACCGCTGCAGTTCAGCTCTCTCCGGACGGCAGACGCCGAAGAACGCAGCCGCTTGCGAGCGGCGCAGTGCAGCGAAGAGCACACGAGCAGCCAAAGAGCTCCTTCACAATCGCTTTCACTTCTCAGTGCTCTTGCTGCTTGGAAAAGCAGCACACAGCCGTTGCACGCCAGGGCAAAAGCTGGGGCAGTGCCCGTCTTCACTCCTTCGCTGTGCTGTACTCCATGCAGCTAGAACGAAGCGAGAAGGACGCGAGGACGAAGAAGGCGTTCTTAAAGTAGCCCCTTGTCAGCAGCCCTGAAAGGGCGCATAACACACGGCGTCTCGCTGCCCTCCGTTCTACATACTCGCGGCTCCCTTTGCCGACTTGCAAAAGTTGCTACCAGAGCAGAGGCGGCCAGATTGAAGAGGCACTGCTTAGGTTCACCTTTTCCTTACTGCACGTAAGCCACGTCCAGCTCCTCGCTGCACTCTGGATTTCCCTTCTCCGCGGCACTTAGCGTGGTGCTGCGTGTGTGCAACTCGGCGCCTAGAAGTGACCGCCAATGCTTTCAGAGCGGGCTGCAAGGGAACCAAGGAGCAGCACAAGCAGCAGTGCTTCAGCTTGCTCCTTCCGACTGCTAAGGGCACTTGGGAAGGCAAGCGAGAGTCAACCACCTTCCTCTCCTAGTAGCCTCTAACGTGGTGCACACAAGCACGGCACATAGCCGCTTCGTTCACCGCCCTCGCCCTCGCCCACGCCTTGCTCCGCTTTCACTTGCCGGCGGCCAGAAGCCGCTGCAGGGGCGCCACATACCCAGCAGTGTGCGGGCAGCCAAGAGCTCGAGAACGCTTCTTCTGCCCAAGCCAGCCTAGGGCGTGCACCTTTGTTCTCAGAGCTCCGTGTAACAGTCTGCGTCTCTCGCAGTTCGAATGGAAAACGAAAGCTTTTCGCCTACGCCCTTCACGGAGATCCGTTGTTACGACGAGAATGTCTTGTGGCCGGAGCTCGCCCCCGCCGCGAGGAAGCTGCTCTTAGCACCGCGTTGCAGGGACACGTCTCGCTTCTTGACTTCGTGCTTAGCGCTCTCCGAATTCGCTGCTAGCTCCGCGGTCCTTCTCAGCTGCAAGTAGCAGCGCTCGCAGTACATAGAGCTTCGCAAGGACCGAAGACCCGGAGGGACATATCGCACACGACAATGTGCCAGGACAGAGACGTGTTCTACATTGTCCCTTCTCGTCATCCAGTTTGTGCCTCTGCTGCTTCTGCTGTTAGGAATCGCTCCTTGAAAGACGAGCGAGAGCGTCTTTCTGGGTGCATTGCACTGAGTGAGTGCTCGCTAGGGACTTTGCACTCGGAGCCAAGGCAACAGGGCGTGCTTGTCCGCAGAACTGAGAGCACGCTGTTGGGCAGAGCTGAAACTGACCGCTGCAGTTCAGCTCTCTCCGGACGGCAGACGCCGAAGAACGCAGCCGCTTGCGAGCGGCGCAGTGCAGCGAAGAGCACACGAGCAGCCAAAGAGCTCCTTCACAATCGCTTTCACTTCTCAGTGCTCTTGCTGCTTGGAAAAGCAGCACACAGCCGTTGCACGCCAGGGCAAAAGCTGGGGCAGTGCCCGTCTTCACTCCTTCGCTGTGCTGTACTCCATGCAGCTAGAACGAAGCGAGAAGGACGCGAGGACGAAGAAGGCGTTCTTAAAGTAGCCCCTTGTCAGCAGCCCTGAAAGGGCGCATAACACACGGCGTCTCGCTGCCCTCCGTTCTACATACTCGCGGCTCCCTTTGCCGACTTGCAAAAGTTGCTACCAGAGCAGAGGCGGCCAGATTGAAGAGGCACTGCTTAGGTTCACCTTTTCCTTACTGCACGTAAGCCACGTCCAGCTCCTCGCTGCACTCTGGATTTCCCTTCTCCGCGGCACTTAGCGTGGTGCTGCGTGTGTGCAACTCGGCGCCTAGAAGTGACCGCCAATGCTTTCAGAGCGGGCTGCAAGGGAACCAAGGAGCAGCACAAGCAGCAGTGCTTCAGCTTGCTCCTTCCGACTGCTAAGGGCACTTGGGAAGGCAAGCGAGAGTCAACCACCTTCCTCTCCTAGTAGCCTCTAACGTGGTGCACACAAGCACGGCACATAGCCGCTTCGTTCACCGCCCTCGCCCTCGCCCACGCCTTGCTCCGCTTTCACTTGCCGGCGGCCAGAAGCCGCTGCAGGGGCGCCACATACCCAGCAGTGTGCGGGCAGCCAAGAGCTCGAGAACGCTTCTTCTGCCCAAGCCAGCCTAGGGCGTGCACCTTTGTTCTCAGAGCTCCGTGTAACAGTCTGCGTCTCTCGCAGTTCGAATGGAAAACGAAAGCTTTTCGCCTACGCCCTTCACGGAGATCCGTTGTTACGACGAGAATGTCTTGTGGCCGGAGCTCGCCCCCGCCGCGAGGAAGCTGCTCTTAGCACCGCGTTGCAGGGACACGTCTCGCTTCTTGACTTCGTGCTTAGCGCTCTCCGAATTCGCTGCTAGCTCCGCGGTCCTTCTCAGCTGCAAGTAGCAGCGCTCGCAGTACATAGAGCTTCGCAAGGACCGAAGACCCGGAGGGACATATCGCACACGACAATGTGCCAGGACAGAGACGTGTTCTACATTGTCCCTTCTCGTCATCCAGTTTGTGCCTCTGCTGCTTCTGCTGTTAGGAATCGCTCCTTGAAAGACGAGCGAGAGCGTCTTTCTGGGTGCATTGCACTGAGTGAGTGCTCGCTAGGGACTTTGCACTCGGAGCCAAGGCAACAGGGCGTGCTTGTCCGCAGAACTGAGAGCACGCTGTTGGGCAGAGCTGAAACTGACCGCTGCAGTTCAGCTCTCTCCGGACGGCAGACGCCGAAGAACGCAGCCGCTTGCGAGCGGCGCAGTGCAGCGAAGAGCACACGAGCAGCCAAAGAGCTCCTTCACAATCGCTTTCACTTCTCAGTGCTCTTGCTGCTTGGAAAAGCAGCACACAGCCGTTGCACGCCAGGGCAAAAGCTGGGGCAGTGCCCGTCTTCACTCCTTCGCTGTGCTGTACTCCATGCAGCTAGAACGAAGCGAGAAGGACGCGAGGACGAAGAAGGCGTTCTTAAAGTAGCCCCTTGTCAGCAGCCCTGAAAGGGCGCATAACACACGGCGTCTCGCCGCCCTCCGTTCTACATACTCGCGGCTCCCTTTGCCGACTTGCAAAAGTTGCTACCAGAGCAGAGGCGGCCAGATTGAAGAGGCACTGCTTAGGTTCACCTTTTCCTTACTGCACGTAAGCCACGTCCAGCTCCTCGCTGCACTCTGGATTTCCCTTCTCCGCGGCACTTAGCGTGGTGCTGCGTGTGTGCAACTCGGCGCCTAGAAGTGACCGCCAATGCTTTCAGAGCGGGCTGCAAGGGAACCAAGGAGCAGCACAAGCAGCAGTGCTTCAGCTTGCTCCTTCCGACTGCTAAGGGCACTTGGGAAGGCAAGCGAGAGTCAACCACCTTCCTCTCCTAGTAGCCTCTAACGTGGTGCACACAAGCACGGCGCTCTTGCCGCTTCGTTCACCGCCCTCGCCCACGCCTTGCTCCGCTTTCACTTGCCGGCGGCCAGAAGCCGCTGCAGGGGCGCCACATACCCAGCAGTGTGCGGGCAGCCAAGAGCTCGAGAACGCTTCTTCTGCCCAAGCCCGCCTAGGGCGTGCACCTTTGTTCTCAGAGCTCCGTGTAACAGTCTGCGTCTCTCGCAGTTCGAATGGAAAACGAAAGCTTTTCGCCTACGCCCTTCACGGAGATCCGTTGCTACGACGAGAATGTCTTGTGGCCGGAGCTCGCCCCCGCCGCGAGGAAGCTGCTCTTAGCACCGCGTTGCAGGGACACGTCTCGCTTCTTGACTTCGTGCTTAGCGCTCTCCGAATTCGCTGCTAGCTCCGCGGTCCTTCTCAGCTGCAAGTAGCAGCGCTCGCAGTACATAGAGCTTCGCAAGGACCGAAGACCCGGAGGGACATATCGCACACGACAATGTGCCAGGACAGAGACGTGTTCTACATTGTCCCTTCTCGTCATCCAGTTTGTGCCTCTGCTGCTTCTGCTGTTAGGAATCGCTGCTTGAAAGACGAGCGAGAGCGTCTTTCTGGGTGCATTGCACTGAGTGAGTGCTCGCTAGGGACTTTGCACTCGGAGCCAAGGCAACAGGGCGTGCTTGTCCGCAGAACTGAGAGCACGCTGTTGGGCAGAGCTGAAACTGACCGCTGCAGTTCAGCTCTCTCCGGACGGCAGACGCCGAAGAACGCAGCCGCTTGCGAGCGGCGCAGTGCAGCGAAGAGCACACGAGCAGCCAAAGAGCTCCTTCACAATCGCTTTCACTTCTCAGTGCTCTTGCTGCTTGGAAAAGCAGCACACAGCCGTTGCACGCCAGGGCAAAAGCTGGGGCAGTGCCCGTCTTCACTCCTTCGCTGTGCTGTACTCCATGCAGCTAGAACGAAGCGAGAAGGACGCGAGGACGAAGAAGGCGTTCTTAAAGTAGCCCCTTGTCAGCAGCCCTGAAAGGGCGCATAACACACGGCGTCTCGCTGCCCTCCGTTCTACATACTCGCGGCTCCCTTTGCCGACTTGCAAAAGTTGCTACCAGAGCAGAGGCGGCCAGATTGAAGAGGCACTGCTTAGGTTCACCTTTTCCTTACTGCACGTAAGCCACGTCCAGCTCCTCGCTGCACTCTGGATTTCCCTTCTCCGCGGCACTTAGCGTGGTGCTGCGTGTGTGCAACTCGGCGCCTAGAAGTGACCGCCAATGCTTTCAGAGCGGGCTGCAAGGGAACCAAGGAGCAGCACAAGCAGCAGTGCTTCAGCTTGCTCCTTCCGACTGCTAAGGGCACTTGGGAAGGCAAGCGAGAGTCAACCACCTTCCTCTCCTAGTAGCCTCTAACGTGGTGCACACAAGCACGGCACATAGCCGCTTCGTTCACCGCCCTCGCCCTCGCCCACGCCTTGCTCCGCTTTCACTTGCCGGCGGCCAGAAGCCGCTGCAGGGGCGCCACATACCCAGCAGTGTGCGGGCAGCCAAGAGCTCGAGAACGCTTCTTCTGCCCAAGCCCGCCTAGGGCGTGCACCTTTGTTCTCAGAGCTCCGTGTAACAGTCTGCGTCTCTCGCAGTTCGAATGGAAAACGAAAGCTTTTCGCCTACGCCCTTCACGGAGATCCGTTGCTGCGACGAGAATGTCTTGTGGCCGGAGCTCGCCCCCGCCGCGAGGAAGCTGCTCTTAGCACCGCGTTGCAGGGACACGTCTCGCTTCTTGACTTCGTGCTTAGCGCTCTCCGAATTCGCTGCTAGCTCCGCGGTCCTTCTCAGCTGCAAGTAGCAGCGCTCGCAGTACATAGAGCTTCGCAAGGACCGAAGACCCGGAGGGACATATCGCACACGACAATGTGCCAGGACAGAGACGTGTTCTACATTGTCCCTTCTCGTCATCCAGTTTGTGCCTCTGCTGCTTCTGCTGTTAGGAATCGCTGCTTGAAAGACGAGCGAGAGCGTCTTTCTGGGTGCATTGCACTGAGTGAGTGCTCGCTAGGGACTTTGCACTCGGAGCCAAGGCAACAGGGCGTGCTTGTCCGCAGAACTGAGAGCACGCTGTTGGGCAGAGCTGAAACTGACCGCTGCAGTTCAGCTCTCTCCGGACGGCAGACGCCGAAGAACGCAGCCGCTTGCGAGCGGCGCAGTGCAGCGAAGAGCACACGAGCAGCCAAAGAGCTCCTTCACAATCGCTTTCACTTCTCAGTGCTCTTGCTGCTTGGAAAAGCAGCACACAGCCGTTGCACGCCAGGGCAAAAGCTGGGGCAGTGCCCGTCTTCACTCCTTCGCTGTGCTGTACTCCATGCAGCTAGAGCGAAGCGAGAAGGACGCGAGGACGAAGAAGGCGTTCTTAAAGTAGCCCCTTGTCAGCAGCCCTGAAAGGGCGCATAACACACGGCGTCTCGCCGCCCTCCGTTCTACATACTCGCGGCTCCCTTTGCCGACTTGCAAAAGTTGCTACCAGAGCAGAGGCGGCCAGATTGAAGAGGCACTGCTTAGGTTCACCTTTTCCTTACTGCACGTAAGCCACGTCCAGCTCCTCGCTGCACTCTGGATTTCCCTTCTCCGCGGCACTTAGCGTGGTGCTGCGTGTGTGCAACTCGGCGCCTAGAAGTGACCGCCAATGCTTTCAGAGCGGGCTGCAAGGGAACCAAGGAGCAGCACAAGCAGCAGTGCTTCAGCTTGCTCCTTCCGACTGCTAAGGGCACTTGGGAAGGCAAGCGAGAGTCAACCACCTTCCTCTCCTAGTAGCCTCTAACGTGGTGCACACAAGCACGGCACATAGCCGCTTCGTTCACCGCCCTCGCCCTCGCCCACGCCTTGCTCCGCTTTCACTTGCCGGCGGCCAGAAGCCGCTGCAGGGGCGCCACATACCCAGCAGTGTGCGGGCAGCCAAGAGCTCGAGAACGCTTCTTCTGCCCAAGCCAGCCTAGGGCGTGCACCTTTGTTCTCAGAGCTCCGTGTAACAGTCTGCGTCTCTCGCAGTTCGAATGGAAAACGAAAGCTTTTCGCCTACGCCCTTCACGGAGATCCGTTGTTACGACGAGAATGTCTTGTGGCCGGAGCTCGCCCCCGCCGCGAGGAAGCTGCTCTTAGCACCGCGTTGCAGGGACACGTCTCGCTTCTTGACTTCGTGCTTAGCGCTCTCCGAATTCGCTGCTAGCTCCGCGGTCCTTCTCAGCTGCAAGTAGCAGCGCTCGCAGTACATAGAGCTTCGCAAGGACCGAAGACCCGGAGGGACATATCGCACACGACAATGTGCCAGGACAGAGACGTGTTCTACATTGTCCCTTCTCGTCATCCAGTTTGTGCCTCTGCTGCTTCTGCTGTTAGGAATCGCTCCTTGAAAGACGAGCGAGAGCGTCTTTCTGGGTGCATTGCACTGAGTGAGTGCTCGCTAGGGACTTTGCACTCGGAGCCAAGGCAACAGGGCGTGCTTGTCCGCAGAACTGAGAGCACGCTGTTGGGCAGAGCTGAAACTGACCGCTGCAGTTCAGCTCTCTCCGGACGGCAGACGCCGAAGAACGCAGCCGCTTGCGAGCGGCGCAGTGCAGCGAAGAGCACACGAGCAGCCAAAGAGCTCCTTCACAATCGCTTTCACTTCTCAGTGCTCTTGCTGCTTGGAAAAGCAGCACACAGCCGTTGCACGCCAGGGCAAAAGCTGGGGCAGTGCCCGTCTTCACTCCTTCGCTGTGCTGTACTCCATGCAGCTAGAACGAAGCGAGAAGGACGCGAGGACGAAGAAGGCGTTCTTAAAGTAGCCCCTTGTCAGCAGCCCTGAAAGGGCGCATAACACACGGCGTCTCGCTGCCCTCCGTTCTACATACTCGCGGCTCCCTTTGCCGACTTGCAAAAGTTGCTACCAGAGCAGAGGCGGCCAGATTGAAGAGGCACTGCTTAGGTTCACCTTTTCCTTACTGCACGTAAGCCACGTCCAGCTCCTCGCTGCACTCTGGATTTCCCTTCTCCGCGGCACTTAGCGTGGTGCTGCGTGTGTGCAACTCGGCGCCTAGAAGTGACCGCCAATGCTTTCAGAGCGGGCTGCAAGGGAACCAAGGAGCAGCACAAGCAGCAGTGCTTCAGCTTGCTCCTTCCGACTGCTAAGGGCACTTGGGAAGGCAAGCGAGAGTCAACCACCTTCCTCTCCTAGTAGCCTCTAACGTGGTGCACACAAGCACGGCGCTCTTGCCGCTTCGTTCACCGCCCTCGCCCACGCCTTGCTCCGCTTTCACTTGCCGGCGGCCAGAAGCCGCTGCAGGGGCGCCACATACCCAGCAGTGTGCGGGCAGCCAAGAGCTCGAGAACGCTTCTTCTGCCCAAGCCCGCCTAGGGCGTGCACCTTTGTTCTCAGAGCTCCGTGTAACAGTCTGCGTCTCTCGCAGTTCGAATGGAAAACGAAAGCTTTTCGCCTACGCCCTTCACGGAGATCCGTTGCTACGACGAGAATGTCTTGTGGCCGGAGCTCGCCCCCGCCGCGAGGAAGCTGCTCTTAGCACCGCGTTGCAGGGACACGTCTCGCTTCTTGACTTCGTGCTTAGCGCTCTCCGAATTCGCTGCTAGCTCCGCGGTCCTTCTCAGCTGCAAGTAGCAGCGCTCGCAGTACATAGAGCTTCGCAAGGACCGAAGACCCGGAGGGACATATCGCACACGACAATGTGCCAGGACAGAGACGTGTTCTACATTGTCCCTTCTCGTCATCCAGTTTGTGCCTCTGCTGCTTCTGCTGTTAGGAATCGCTGCTTGAAAGACGAGCGAGAGCGTCTTTCTGGGTGCATTGCACTGAGTGAGTGCTCGCTAGGGACTTTGCACTCGGAGCCAAGGCAACAGGGCGTGCTTGTCCGCAGAACTGAGAGCACGCTGTTGGGCAGAGCTGAAACTGACCGCTGCAGTTCAGCTCTCTCCGGACGGCAGACGCCGAAGAACGCAGCCGCTTGCGAGCGGCGCAGTGCAGCGAAGAGCACACGAGCAGCCAAAGAGCTCCTTCACAATCGCTTTCACTTCTCAGTGCTCTTGCTGCTTGGAAAAGCAGCACACAGCCGTTGCACGCCAGGGCAAAAGCTGGGGCAGTGCCCGTCTTCACTCCTTCGCTGTGCTGTACTCCATGCAGCTAGAACGAAGCGAGAAGGACGCGAGGACGAAGAAGGCGTTCTTAAAGTAGCCCCTTGTCAGCAGCCCTGAAAGGGCGCATAACACACGGCGTCTCGCTGCCCTCCGTTCTACATACTCGCGGCTCCCTTTGCCGACTTGCAAAAGTTGCTACCAGAGCAGAGGCGGCCAGATTGAAGAGGCACTGCTTAGGTTCACCTTTTCCTTACTGCACGTAAGCCACGTCCAGCTCCTCGCTGCACTCTGGATTTCCCTTCTCCGCGGCACTTAGCGTGGTGCTGCGTGTGTGCAACTCGGCGCCTAGAAGTGACCGCCAATGCTTTCAGAGCGGGCTGCAAGGGAACCAAGGAGCAGCACAAGCAGCAGTGCTTCAGCTTGCTCCTTCCGACTGCTAAGGGCACTTGGGAAGGCAAGCGAGAGTCAACCACCTTCCTCTCCTAGTAGCCTCTAACGTGGTGCACACAAGCACGGCACATAGCCGCTTCGTTCACCGCCCTCGCCCTCGCCCACGCCTTGCTCCGCTTTCACTTGCCGGCGGCCAGAAGCCGCTGCAGGGGCGCCACATACCCAGCAGTGTGCGGGCAGCCAAGAGCTCGAGAACGCTTCTTCTGCCCAAGCCAGCCTAGGGCGTGCACCTTTGTTCTCAGAGCTCCGTGTAACAGTCTGCCTCTCTCGCAGTTCGAATGGAAAACGAAAGCTTTTCGCCTACGCCCTTCACAGAGATCCGTTGCCAGGACGAGAATGTCTTGTGGCCGGAGATCGCCCCCGCCGCGAGGAAGCTGCTCTTAGCACCGCGTTGCAGGGACACGTCTCGCTTCTTGACTTCGTGCTTAGCGCTCTCCGAATTCGCTGCTAGCTCCGCGGTCCTTCTCAGCTGCAAGTAGCAGCGCTCGCAGTACATAGAGCTTCGCAAGGACCGAAGACCCGGAGGGACATATCGCACACGACAATGTGCCAGGACAGAGACGTGTTCTACATTGTCCCTTCTCGTCATCCAGTTTGTGCCTCTGCTGCTTCTGCTGTTAGGAATCGCTCCGTGAAAGACGAGCGAGAGCGTCTTTCTGGGTGCATTGCACTGAGTGAGTGCTCGCTAGGGACTTTGCACTCGGAGCCAAGGCAACAGGGCGTGCTTGTCCGCAGAACTGAGAGCACGCTGTTGGGCAGAGCTGAAACTGACCGCTGCAGTTCAGCTCTCTCCGGACGGCAGACGCCGAAGAACGCAGCCGCTTGCGAGCGGCGCAGTGCAGCGAAGAGCACACGAGCAGCCAAAGAGCTCCTTCACAATCGCTTTCACTTCTCAGTGCTCTTGCTGCTTGGAAAAGCAGCACACAGCCGTTGCACGCCAGGGCAAAAGCTGGGGCAGTGCCCGTCTTCACTCCTTCGCTGTGCTGTACTCCATGCAGCTAGAACGAAGCGAGAAGGACGCGAGGACGAAGAAGGCGTTCTTAAAGTAGCCCCTTGTCAGCAGCCCTGAAAGGGCGCATAACACACGGCGTCTCGCTGCCCTCCGTTCTACATACTCGCGGCTCCCTTTGCCGACTTGCAAAAGTTGCTACCAGAGCAGAGGCGGCCAGATTGAAGAGGCACTGCTTAGGTTCACCTTTTCCTTACTGCACGTAAGCCACGTCCAGCTCCTCGCTGCACTCTGGATTTCCCTTCTCCGCGGCACTTAGCGTGGTGCTGCGTGTGTGCAACTCGGCGCCTAGAAGTGACCGCCAATGCTTTCAGAGCGGGCTGCAAGGGAACCAAGGAGCAGCACAAGCAGCAGTGCTTCAGCTTGCTCCTTCCGACTGCTAAGGGCACTTGGGAAGGCAAGCGAGAGTCAACCACCTTCCTCTCCTAGTAGCCTCTAACGTGGTGCACACAAGCACGGCGCTCTTGCCGCTTCGTTCACCGCCCTCGCCCACGCCTTGCTCCGCTTTCACTTGCCGGCGGCCAGAAGCCGCTGCAGGGGCGCCACATACCCAGCAGTGTGCGGGCAGCCAAGAGCTCGAGAACGCTTCTTCTGCCCAAGCCCGCCTAGGGCGTGCACCTTTGTTCTCAGAGCTCCGTGTAACAGTCTGCGTCTCTCGCAGTTCGAATGGAAAACGAAAGCTTTTCGCCTACGCCCTTCACGGAGATCCGTTGTTACGACGAGAATGTCTTGTGGCCGGAGCTCGCCCCCGCCGCGAGGAAGCTGCTCTTAGCACCGCGTTGCAGGGACACGTCTCGCTTCTTGACTTCGTGCTTAGCGCTCTCCGAATTCGCTGCTAGCTCCGCGGTCCTTCTCAGCTGCAAGTAGCAGCGCTCGCAGTACATAGAGCTTCGCAAGGACCGAAGACCCGGAGGGACATATCGCACACGACAATGTGCCAGGACAGAGACGTGTTCTACATTGTCCCTTCTCGTCATCCAGTTTGTGCCTCTGCTGCTTCTGCTGTTAGGAATCGCTGCTTGAAAGACGAGCGAGAGCGTCTTTCTGGGTGCATTGCACTGAGTGAGTGCTCGCTAGGGACTTTGCACTCGGAGCCAAGGCAACAGGACGTGCTTGTCCGCAGAACTGAGAGCACGCTGTTGGGCAGAGCTGAAACTGACCGCTGCAGTTCAGCTCTCTCCGGACGGCAGACGCCGAAGAACGCAGCCGCTTGCGAGCGGCGCAGTGCAGCGAAGAGCACACGAGCAGCCAAAGAGCTCCTTCACAATCGCTTTCACTTCTCAGTGCTCTTGCTGCTTGGAAAAGCAGCACACAGCCGTTGCACGCCAGGGCAAAAGCTGGGGCAGTGCCCGTCTTCACTCCTTCGCTGTGCTGTACTCCATGCAGCTAGAGCGAAGCGAGAAGGACGCGAGGACGAAGAAGGCGTTCTTAAAGTAGCCCCTTGTCAGCAGCCCTGAAAGGGCGCATAACACACGGCGTCTCGCCGCCCTCCGTTCTACATACTCGCGGCTCCCTTTGCCGACTTGCAAAAGTTGCTACCAGAGCAGAGGCGGCCAGATTGAAGAGGCACTGCTTAGGTTCACCTTTTCCTTACTGCACGTAAGCCACGTCCAGCTCCTCGCTGCACTCTGGATTTCCCTTCTCCGCGACACTTAACGCGGTGCTGTGTG
This sequence comes from Sturnus vulgaris, assembly GCF_052056855.1. Taxonomy (NCBI): domain Eukaryota; kingdom Metazoa; phylum Chordata; class Aves; order Passeriformes; family Sturnidae; genus Sturnus; species Sturnus vulgaris. The sequence continues at coordinate 438,859 of NW_028275905.1, read as the reverse complement.
TGTGCAACTCGGCGCCTAGAAGTGACCGCCAATGCTTTCAGAGCGGGCTGCAAGGGAACCAAGGAGCAGCACAAGCAGCAGTGCTTCAGCTTGCTCCTTCCGACTGCTAAGGGCACTTGGGAAGGCAAGCGAGAGTCAACCACCTTCCTCTCCTAGTAGCCTCTAACGTGGTGCACACAAGCACGGCACATAGCCGCTTCGTTCACCGCCCTCGCCCACGCCTTGCTCCGCTTTCACTTGCCGGCGGCCAGAAGCCGCTGCAGGGGCGCCACATACCCAGCAGTGTGCGGGCAGCCAAGAGCTCGAGAACGCTTCTTCTGCCCAAGCCCGCCTAGGGCGTGCACCTTTGTTCTCAGAGCTCCGTGTAACAGTCTGCGTCTCTCGCAGTTCGAATGGAAAACGAAAGCTTTTCGCCTACGCCCTTCACGGAGATCCGTTGCTGCGACGAGAATGTCTTGTGGCCGGAGCTCGCCCCCGCCGCGAGGAAGCTGCTCTTAGCACCGCGTTGCAGGGACACGTCTCGCTTCTTGACTTCGTGCTTAGCGCTCTCCGAATTCGCTGCTAGCTCCGCGGTCCTTCTCAGCTGCAAGTAGCAGCGCTCGCAGTACATAGAGCTTCGCAAGGACCGAAGACCCGGAGGGACATATCGCACACGACAATGTGCCAGGACAGAGACGTGTTCTACATTGTCCCTTCTCGTCATCCAGTTTGTGCCTCTGCTGCTTCTGCTGTTAGGAATCGCTCCGTGAAAGACGAGCGAGAGCGTCTTTCTGGGTGCATTGCACTGAGTGAGTGCTCGCTAGGGACTTTGCACTCGGAGCCAAGGCAACAGGGCGTGCTTGTCCGCAGAACTGAGAGCACGCTGTTGGGCAGAGCTGAAACTGACCGCTGCAGTTCAGCTCTCTCCGGACGGCAGACGCCGAAGAACGCAGCCGCTTGCGAGCGGCGCAGTGCAGCGAAGAGCACACGAGCAGCCAAAGAGCTCCTTCACAATCGCTTTCACTTCTCAGTGCTCTTGCTGCTTGGAAAAGCAGCACACAGCCGTTGCACGCCAGGGCAAAAGCTGGGGCAGTGCCCGTCTTCACTCCTTCGCTGTGCTGTACTCCATGCAGCTAGAACGAAGCGAGAAGGACGCGAGGACGAAGAAGGCGTTCTTAAAGTAGCCCCTTGTCAGCAGCCCTGAAAGGGCGCATAACACACGGCGTCTCGCTGCCCTCCGTTCTACATACTCGCGGCTCCCTTTGCCGACTTGCAAAAGTTGCTACCAGAGCAGAGGCGGCCAGATTGAAGAGGCACTGCTTAGGTTCACCTTTTCCTTACTGCACGTAAGCCACGTCCAGCTCCTCGCTGCACTCTGGATTTCCCTTCTCCGCGGCACTTAGCGCGGTGCTGCGTGTGTGCAACTCGGCGCCTAGAAGTGACCGCCAATGCTTTCAGAGCGGGCTGCAAGGGAACCAAGGAGCAGCACAAGCAGCAGTGCTTCAGCTTGCTCCTTCCGACTGCTAAGGGCACTTGGGAAGGCAAGCGAGAGTCAACCACCTTCCTCTCCTAGTAGCCTCTAACGTGGTGCACACAAGCACGGCGCTCTTGCCGCTTCGTTCACCGCCCTCGCCCACGCCTTGCTCCGCTTTCACTTGCCGGCGGCCAGAAGCCGCTGCAGGGGCGCCACATACCCAGCAGTGTGCGGGCAGCCAAGAGCTCGAGAACGCTTCTTCTGCCCAAGCCCGCCTAGGGCGTGCACCTTTGTTCTCAGAGCTCCGTGTAACAGTCTGCCTCTCTCGCAGTTCGAATGGAAAACGAAAGCTTTTCGCCTACGCCCTTCACGGAGATCCGTTGCTACGACGAGAATGTCTTGTGGCCGGAGCTCGCCCCCGCCGCGAGGAAGCTGCTCTTAGCACCGCGTTGCAGGGACACGTCTCGCTTCTTGACTTCGTGCTTAGCGCTCTCCGAATTCGCTGCTAGCTCCGCGGTCCTTCTCAGCTGCAAGTAGCAGCGCTCGCAGTACATAGAGCTTCGCAAGGACCGAAGACCCGGAGGGACATATCGCACACGACAATGTGCCAGGACAGAGACGTGTTCTACATTGTCCCTTCTCGTCATCCAGTTTGTGCCTCTGCTGCTTCTGCTGTTAGGAATCGCTCCGTGAAAGACGAGCGAGAGCGTCTTTCTGGGTGCATTGCACTGAGTGAGTGCTCGCTAGGGACTTTGCACTCGGAGCCAAGGCAACAGGGCGTGCTTGTCCGCAGAACTGAGAGCACGCTGTTGGGCAGAGCTGAAACTGACCGCTGCAGTTCAGCTCTCTCCGGACGGCAGACGCCGAAGAACGCAGCCGCTTGCGAGCGGCGCAGTGCAGCGAAGAGCACACGAGCAGCCAAAGAGCTCCTTCACAATCGCTTTCACTTCTCAGTGCTCTTGCTGCTTGGAAAAGCAGCACACAGCCGTTGCACGCCAGGGCAAAAGCTGGGGCAGTGCCCGTCTTCACTCCTTCGCTGTGCTGTACTCCATGCAGCTAGAACGAAGCGAGAAGGACGCGAGGACGAAGAAGGCGTTCTTAAAGTAGCCCCTTGTCAGCAGCCCTGAAAGGGCGCATAACACACGGCGTCTCGCTGCCCTCCGTTCTACATACTCGCGGCTCCCTTTGCCGACTTGCAAAAGTTGCTACCAGAGCAGAGGCGGCCAGATTGAAGAGGCACTGCTTAGGTTCACCTTTTCCTTACTGCACGTAAGCCACGTCCAGCTCCTCGCTGCACTCTGGATTTCCCTTCTCCGCGGCACTTAGCGCGGTGCTGCGTGTGTGCAACTCGGCGCCTAGAAGTGACCGCCAATGCTTTCAGAGCGGGCTGCAAGGGAACCAAGGAGCAGCACAAGCAGCAGTGCTTCAGCTTGCTCCTTCCGACTGCTAAGGGCACTTGGGAAGGCAAGCGAGAGTCAACCACCTTCCTCTCCTAGTAGCCTCTAACGTGGTGCACACAAGCACGGCGCTCTTGCCGCTTCGTTCACCGCCCTCGCCCACGCCTTGCTCCGCTTTCACTTGCCGGCGGCCAGAAGCCGCTGCAGGGGCGCCACATACCCAGCAGTGTGCGGGCAGCCAAGAGCTCGAGAACGCTTCTTCTGCCCAAGCCCGCCTAGGGCGTGCACCTTTGTTCTCAGAGCTCCGTGTAACAGTCTGCCTCTCTCGCAGTTCGAATGGAAAACGAAAGCTTTTCGCCTACGCCCTTCACGGAGATCCGTTGCTACGACGAGAATGTCTTGTGGCCGGAGCTCGCCCCCGCCGCGAGGAAGCTGCTCTTAGCACCGCGTTGCAGGGACACGTCTCGCTTCTTGACTTCGTGCTTAGCGCTCTCCGAATTCGCTGCTAGCTCCGCGGTCCTTCTCAGCTGCAAGTAGCAGCGCTCGCAGTACATAGAGCTTCGCAAGGACCGAAGACCCGGAGGGACATATCGCACACGACAATGTGCCAGGACAGAGACGTGTTCTACATTGTCCCTTCTCGTCATCCAGTTTGTGCCTCTGCTGCTTCTGCTGTTAGGAATCGCTGCTTGAAAGACGAGCGAGAGCGTCTTTCTGGGTGCATTGCACTGAGTGAGTGCTCGCTAGGGACTTTGCACTCGGAGCCAAGGCAACAGGGCGTGCTTGTCCGCAGAACTGAGAGCACGCTGTTGGGCAGAGCTGAAACTGACCGCTGCAGTTCAGCTCTCTCCGGACGGCAGACGCCGAAGAACGCAGCCGCTTGCGAGCGGCGCAGTGCAGCGAAGAGCACACGAGCAGCCAAAGAGCTCCTTCACAATCGCTTTCACTTCTCAGTGCTCTTGCTGCTTGGAAAAGCAGCACACAGCCGTTGCACGCCAGGGCAAAAGCTGGGGCAGTGCCCGTCTTCACTCCTTCGCTGTGCTGTACTCCATGCAGCTAGAACGAAGCGAGAAGGACGCGAGGACGAAGAAGGCGTTCTTAAAGTAGCCCCTTGTCAGCAGCCCTGAAAGGGCGCATAACACACGGCGTCTCGCTGCCCTCCGTTCTACATACTCGCGGCTCCCTTTGCCGACTTGCAAAAGTTGCTACCAGAGCAGAGGCGGCCAGATTGAAGAGGCACTGCTTAGGTTCACCTTTTCCTTACTGCACGTAAGCCACGTCCAGCTCTTCGCTGCACTCTGGATTTCCCTTCTCCGCGGCACTTAGCGTGGTGCTGCGTGTGTGCAACTCGGCGCCTAGAAGTGACCGCCAATGCTTTCAGAGCGGGCTGCAAGGGAACCAAGGAGCAGCACAAGCAGCAGTGCTTCAGCTTGCTCCTTCCGACTGCTAAGGGCACTTGGGAAGGCAAGCGAGAGTCAACCACCTTCCTCTCCTAGTAGCCTCTAACGTGGTGCACACAAGCACGGCACATAGCCGCTTCGTTCACCGCCCTCGCCCTCGCCCACGCCTTGCTCCGCTTTCACTTGCCGGCGGCCAGAAGCCGCTGCAGGGGCGCCACATACCCAGCAGTGTGCGGGCAGCCAAGAGCTCGAGAACGCTTCTTCTGCCCAAGCCAGCCTAGGGCGTGCACCTTTGTTCTCAGAGCTCCGTGTAACAGTCTGCGTCTCTCGCAGTTCGAATGGAAAACGAAAGCTTTTCGCCTACGCCCTTCACGGAGATCCGTTGCTACGACGAGAATGTCTTGTGGCCGGAGCTCGCCCCCGCCGCGAGGAAGCTGCTCTTAGCACCGCGTTGCAGGGACACGTCTCGCTTCTTGACTTCGTGCTTAGCGCTCTCCGAATTCGCTGCTAGCTCCGCGGTCCTTCTCAGCTGCAAGTAGCAGCGCTCGCAGTACATAGAGCTTCGCAAGGACCGAAGACCCGGAGGGACATATCGCACACGACAATGTGCCAGGACAGAGACGTGTTCTACATTGTCCCTTCTCGTCATCCAGTTTGTGCCTCTGCTGCTTCTGCTGTTAGGAATCGCTCCTTGAAAGACGAGCGAGAGCGTCTTTCTGGGTGCATTGCACTGAGTGAGTGCTCGCTAGGGACTTTGCACTCGGAGCCAAGGCAACAGGGCGTGCTTGTCCGCAGAACTGAGAGCACGCTGTTGGGCAGAGCTGAAACTGACCGCTGCAGTTCAGCTCTCTCCGGACGGCAGACGCCGAAGAACGCAGCCGCTTGCGAGCGGCGCAGTGCAGCGAAGAGCACACGAGCAGCCAAAGAGCTCCTTCACAATCGCTTTCACTTCTCAGTGCTCTTGCTGCTTGGAAAAGCAGCACACAGCCGTTGCACGCCAGGGCAAAAGCTGGGGCAGTGCCCGTCTTCACTCCTTCGCTGTGCTGTACTCCATGCAGCTAGAACGAAGCGAGAAGGACGCGAGGACGAAGAAGGCGTTCTTAAAGTAGCCCCTTGTCAGCAGCCCTGAAAGGGCGCATAACACACGGCGTCTCGCTGCCCTCCGTTCTACATACTCGCGGCTCCCTTTGCCGACTTGCAAAAGTTGCTACCAGAGCAGAGGCGGCCAGATTGAAGAGGCACTGCTTAGGTTCACCTTTTCCTTACTGCACGTAAGCCACGTCCAGCTCCTCGCTGCACTCTGGATTTCCCTTCTCCGCGGCACTTAGCGTGGTGCTGCGTGTGTGCAACTCGGCGCCTAGAAGTGACCGCCAATGCTTTCAGAGCGGGCTGCAAGGGAACCAAGGAGCAGCACAAGCAGCAGTGCTTCAGCTTGCTCCTTCCGACTGCTAAGGGCACTTGGGAAGGCAAGCGAGAGTCAACCACCTTCCTCTCCTAGTAGCCTCTAACGTGGTGCACACAAGCACGGCACATAGCCGCTTCGTTCACCGCCCTCGCCCTCGCCCACGCCTTGCTCCGCTTTCACTTGCCGGCGGCCAGAAGCCGCTGCAGGGGCGCCACATACCCAGCAGTGTGCGGGCAGCCAAGAGCTCGAGAACGCTTCTTCTGCCCAAGCCAGCCTAGGGCGTGCACCTTTGTTCTCAGAGCTCCGTGTAACAGTCTGCGTCTCTCGCAGTTCGAATGGAAAACGAAAGCTTTTCGCCTACGCCCTTCACGGAGATCCGTTGTTACGACGAGAATGTCTTGTGGCCGGAGCTCGCCCCCGCCGCGAGGAAGCTGCTCTTAGCACCGCGTTGCAGGGACACGTCTCGCTTCTTGACTTCGTGCTTAGCGCTCTCCGAATTCGCTGCTAGCTCCGCGGTCCTTCTCAGCTGCAAGTAGCAGCGCTCGCAGTACATAGAGCTTCGCAAGGACCGAAGACCCGGAGGGACATATCGCACACGACAATGTGCCAGGACAGAGACGTGTTCTACATTGTCCCTTCTCGTCATCCAGTTTGTGCCTCTGCTGCTTCTGCTGTTAGGAATCGCTCCTTGAAAGACGAGCGAGAGCGTCTTTCTGGGTGCATTGCACTGAGTGAGTGCTCGCTAGGGACTTTGCACTCGGAGCCAAGGCAACAGGGCGTGCTTGTCCGCAGAACTGAGAGCACGCTGTTGGGCAGAGCTGAAACTGACCGCTGCAGTTCAGCTCTCTCCGGACGGCAGACGCCGAAGAACGCAGCCGCTTGCGAGCGGCGCAGTGCAGCGAAGAGCACACGAGCAGCCAAAGAGCTCCTTCACAATCGCTTTCACTTCTCAGTGCTCTTGCTGCTTGGAAAAGCAGCACACAGCCGTTGCACGCCAGGGCAAAAGCTGGGGCAGTGCCCGTCTTCACTCCTTCGCTGTGCTGTACTCCATGCAGCTAGAACGAAGCGAGAAGGACGCGAGGACGAAGAAGGCGTTCTTAAAGTAGCCCCTTGTCAGCAGCCCTGAAAGGGCGCATAACACACGGCGTCTCGCCGCCCTCCGTTCTACATACTCGCGGCTCCCTTTGCCGACTTGCAAAAGTTGCTACCAGAGCAGAGGCGGCCAGATTGAAGAGGCACTGCTTAGGTTCACCTTTTCCTTACTGCACGTAAGCCACGTCCAGCTCCTCGCTGCACTCTGGATTTCCCTTCTCCGCGGCACTTAGCGTGGTGCTGCGTGTGTGCAACTCGGCGCCTAGAAGTGACCGCCAATGCTTTCAGAGCGGGCTGCAAGGGAACCAAGGAGCAGCACAAGCAGCAGTGCTTCAGCTTGCTCCTTCCGACTGCTAAGGGCACTTGGGAAGGCAAGCGAGAGTCAACCACCTTCCTCTCCTAGTAGCCTCTAACGTGGTGCACACAAGCACGGCGCTCTTGCCGCTTCGTTCACCGCCCTCGCCCACGCCTTGCTCCGCTTTCACTTGCCGGCGGCCAGAAGCCGCTGCAGGGGCGCCACATACCCAGCAGTGTGCGGGCAGCCAAGAGCTCGAGAACGCTTCTTCTGCCCAAGCCCGCCTAGGGCGTGCACCTTTGTTCTCAGAGCTCCGTGTAACAGTCTGCGTCTCTCGCAGTTCGAATGGAAAACGAAAGCTTTTCGCCTACGCCCTTCACGGAGATCCGTTGCTACGACGAGAATGTCTTGTGGCCGGAGCTCGCCCCCGCCGCGAGGAAGCTGCTCTTAGCACCGCGTTGCAGGGACACGTCTCGCTTCTTGACTTCGTGCTTAGCGCTCTCCGAATTCGCTGCTAGCTCCGCGGTCCTTCTCAGCTGCAAGTAGCAGCGCTCGCAGTACATAGAGCTTCGCAAGGACCGAAGACCCGGAGGGACATATCGCACACGACAATGTGCCAGGACAGAGACGTGTTCTACATTGTCCCTTCTCGTCATCCAGTTTGTGCCTCTGCTGCTTCTGCTGTTAGGAATCGCTGCTTGAAAGACGAGCGAGAGCGTCTTTCTGGGTGCATTGCACTGAGTGAGTGCTCGCTAGGGACTTTGCACTCGGAGCCAAGGCAACAGGGCGTGCTTGTCCGCAGAACTGAGAGCACGCTGTTGGGCAGAGCTGAAACTGACCGCTGCAGTTCAGCTCTCTCCGGACGGCAGACGCCGAAGAACGCAGCCGCTTGCGAGCGGCGCAGTGCAGCGAAGAGCACACGAGCAGCCAAAGAGCTCCTTCACAATCGCTTTCACTTCTCAGTGCTCTTGCTGCTTGGAAAAGCAGCACACAGCCGTTGCACGCCAGGGCAAAAGCTGGGGCAGTGCCCGTCTTCACTCCTTCGCTGTGCTGTACTCCATGCAGCTAGAACGAAGCGAGAAGGACGCGAGGACGAAGAAGGCGTTCTTAAAGTAGCCCCTTGTCAGCAGCCCTGAAAGGGCGCATAACACACGGCGTCTCGCTGCCCTCCGTTCTACATACTCGCGGCTCCCTTTGCCGACTTGCAAAAGTTGCTACCAGAGCAGAGGCGGCCAGATTGAAGAGGCACTGCTTAGGTTCACCTTTTCCTTACTGCACGTAAGCCACGTCCAGCTCCTCGCTGCACTCTGGATTTCCCTTCTCCGCGGCACTTAGCGTGGTGCTGCGTGTGTGCAACTCGGCGCCTAGAAGTGACCGCCAATGCTTTCAGAGCGGGCTGCAAGGGAACCAAGGAGCAGCACAAGCAGCAGTGCTTCAGCTTGCTCCTTCCGACTGCTAAGGGCACTTGGGAAGGCAAGCGAGAGTCAACCACCTTCCTCTCCTAGTAGCCTCTAACGTGGTGCACACAAGCACGGCACATAGCCGCTTCGTTCACCGCCCTCGCCCTCGCCCACGCCTTGCTCCGCTTTCACTTGCCGGCGGCCAGAAGCCGCTGCAGGGGCGCCACATACCCAGCAGTGTGCGGGCAGCCAAGAGCTCGAGAACGCTTCTTCTGCCCAAGCCCGCCTAGGGCGTGCACCTTTGTTCTCAGAGCTCCGTGTAACAGTCTGCGTCTCTCGCAGTTCGAATGGAAAACGAAAGCTTTTCGCCTACGCCCTTCACGGAGATCCGTTGCTGCGACGAGAATGTCTTGTGGCCGGAGCTCGCCCCCGCCGCGAGGAAGCTGCTCTTAGCACCGCGTTGCAGGGACACGTCTCGCTTCTTGACTTCGTGCTTAGCGCTCTCCGAATTCGCTGCTAGCTCCGCGGTCCTTCTCAGCTGCAAGTAGCAGCGCTCGCAGTACATAGAGCTTCGCAAGGACCGAAGACCCGGAGGGACATATCGCACACGACAATGTGCCAGGACAGAGACGTGTTCTACATTGTCCCTTCTCGTCATCCAGTTTGTGCCTCTGCTGCTTCTGCTGTTAGGAATCGCTGCTTGAAAGACGAGCGAGAGCGTCTTTCTGGGTGCATTGCACTGAGTGAGTGCTCGCTAGGGACTTTGCACTCGGAGCCAAGGCAACAGGGCGTGCTTGTCCGCAGAACTGAGAGCACGCTGTTGGGCAGAGCTGAAACTGACCGCTGCAGTTCAGCTCTCTCCGGACGGCAGACGCCGAAGAACGCAGCCGCTTGCGAGCGGCGCAGTGCAGCGAAGAGCACACGAGCAGCCAAAGAGCTCCTTCACAATCGCTTTCACTTCTCAGTGCTCTTGCTGCTTGGAAAAGCAGCACACAGCCGTTGCACGCCAGGGCAAAAGCTGGGGCAGTGCCCGTCTTCACTCCTTCGCTGTGCTGTACTCCATGCAGCTAGAGCGAAGCGAGAAGGACGCGAGGACGAAGAAGGCGTTCTTAAAGTAGCCCCTTGTCAGCAGCCCTGAAAGGGCGCATAACACACGGCGTCTCGCCGCCCTCCGTTCTACATACTCGCGGCTCCCTTTGCCGACTTGCAAAAGTTGCTACCAGAGCAGAGGCGGCCAGATTGAAGAGGCACTGCTTAGGTTCACCTTTTCCTTACTGCACGTAAGCCACGTCCAGCTCCTCGCTGCACTCTGGATTTCCCTTCTCCGCGGCACTTAGCGTGGTGCTGCGTGTGTGCAACTCGGCGCCTAGAAGTGACCGCCAATGCTTTCAGAGCGGGCTGCAAGGGAACCAAGGAGCAGCACAAGCAGCAGTGCTTCAGCTTGCTCCTTCCGACTGCTAAGGGCACTTGGGAAGGCAAGCGAGAGTCAACCACCTTCCTCTCCTAGTAGCCTCTAACGTGGTGCACACAAGCACGGCACATAGCCGCTTCGTTCACCGCCCTCGCCCTCGCCCACGCCTTGCTCCGCTTTCACTTGCCGGCGGCCAGAAGCCGCTGCAGGGGCGCCACATACCCAGCAGTGTGCGGGCAGCCAAGAGCTCGAGAACGCTTCTTCTGCCCAAGCCAGCCTAGGGCGTGCACCTTTGTTCTCAGAGCTCCGTGTAACAGTCTGCGTCTCTCGCAGTTCGAATGGAAAACGAAAGCTTTTCGCCTACGCCCTTCACGGAGATCCGTTGTTACGACGAGAATGTCTTGTGGCCGGAGCTCGCCCCCGCCGCGAGGAAGCTGCTCTTAGCACCGCGTTGCAGGGACACGTCTCGCTTCTTGACTTCGTGCTTAGCGCTCTCCGAATTCGCTGCTAGCTCCGCGGTCCTTCTCAGCTGCAAGTAGCAGCGCTCGCAGTACATAGAGCTTCGCAAGGACCGAAGACCCGGAGGGACATATCGCACACGACAATGTGCCAGGACAGAGACGTGTTCTACATTGTCCCTTCTCGTCATCCAGTTTGTGCCTCTGCTGCTTCTGCTGTTAGGAATCGCTCCTTGAAAGACGAGCGAGAGCGTCTTTCTGGGTGCATTGCACTGAGTGAGTGCTCGCTAGGGACTTTGCACTCGGAGCCAAGGCAACAGGGCGTGCTTGTCCGCAGAACTGAGAGCACGCTGTTGGGCAGAGCTGAAACTGACCGCTGCAGTTCAGCTCTCTCCGGACGGCAGACGCCGAAGAACGCAGCCGCTTGCGAGCGGCGCAGTGCAGCGAAGAGCACACGAGCAGCCAAAGAGCTCCTTCACAATCGCTTTCACTTCTCAGTGCTCTTGCTGCTTGGAAAAGCAGCACACAGCCGTTGCACGCCAGGGCAAAAGCTGGGGCAGTGCCCGTCTTCACTCCTTCGCTGTGCTGTACTCCATGCAGCTAGAACGAAGCGAGAAGGACGCGAGGACGAAGAAGGCGTTCTTAAAGTAGCCCCTTGTCAGCAGCCCTGAAAGGGCGCATAACACACGGCGTCTCGCTGCCCTCCGTTCTACATACTCGCGGCTCCCTTTGCCGACTTGCAAAAGTTGCTACCAGAGCAGAGGCGGCCAGATTGAAGAGGCACTGCTTAGGTTCACCTTTTCCTTACTGCACGTAAGCCACGTCCAGCTCCTCGCTGCACTCTGGATTTCCCTTCTCCGCGGCACTTAGCGTGGTGCTGCGTGTGTGCAACTCGGCGCCTAGAAGTGACCGCCAATGCTTTCAGAGCGGGCTGCAAGGGAACCAAGGAGCAGCACAAGCAGCAGTGCTTCAGCTTGCTCCTTCCGACTGCTAAGGGCACTTGGGAAGGCAAGCGAGAGTCAACCACCTTCCTCTCCTAGTAGCCTCTAACGTGGTGCACACAAGCACGGCGCTCTTGCCGCTTCGTTCACCGCCCTCGCCCACGCCTTGCTCCGCTTTCACTTGCCGGCGGCCAGAAGCCGCTGCAGGGGCGCCACATACCCAGCAGTGTGCGGGCAGCCAAGAGCTCGAGAACGCTTCTTCTGCCCAAGCCCGCCTAGGGCGTGCACCTTTGTTCTCAGAGCTCCGTGTAACAGTCTGCCTCTCTCGCAGTTCGAATGGAAAACGAAAGCTTTTCGCCTACGCCCTTCACGGAGATCCGTTGCTACGACGAGAATATCTTGTGGCCGGAGCTCGCCCCCGCCGCGAGGAAGCTGCTCTTAGCACCGCGTTGCAGGGACACGTCTCGCTTCTTGACTTCGTGCTTAGCGCTCTCCGAATTCGCTGCTAGCTCCGCGGTCCTTCTCAGCTGCAAGTAGCAGCGCTCGCAGTACATAGAGCTTCGCAAGGACCGAAGACCCGGAGGGACATATCGCACACGACAATGTGCCAGGACAGAGACGTGTTCTACATTGTCCCTTCTCGTCATCCAGTTTGTGCCTCTGCTGCTTCTGCTGTTAGGAATCGCTCCGTGAAAGACGAGCGAGAGCGTCTTTCTGGGTGCATTGCACTGAGTGAGTGCTCGCTAGGGACTTTGCACTCGGAGCCAAGGCAACAGGGCGTGCTTGTCCGCAGAACTGAGAGCACGCTGTTGGGCAGAGCTGAAACTGACCGCTGCAGTTCAGCTCTCTCCGGACGGCAGACGCCGAAGAACGCAGCCGCTTGCGAGCGGCGCAGTGCAGCGAAGAGCACACGAGCAGCCAAAGAGCTCCTTCACAATCGCTTTCACTTCTCAGTGCTCTTGCTGCTTGGAAAAGCAGCACACAGCCGTTGCACGCCAGGGCAAAAGCTGGGGCAGTGCCCGTCTTCACTCCTTCGCTGTGCTGTACTCCATGCAGCTAGAACGAAGCGAGAAGGACGCGAGGACGAAGAAGGCGTTCTTAAAGTAGCCCCTTGTCAGCAGCCCTGAAAGGGCGCATAACACACGGCGTCTCGCTGCCCTCCGTTCTACATACTCGCGGCTCCCTTTGCCGACTTGCAAAAGTTGCTACCAGAGCAGAGGCGGCCAGATTGAAGAGGCACTGCTTAGGTTCACCTTTTCCTTACTGCACGTAAGCCACGTCCAGCTCCTCGCTGCACTCTGGATTTCCCTTCTCCGCGGCACTTAGCGTGGTGCTGCGTGTGTGCAACTCGGCGCCTAGAAGTGACCGCCAATGCTTTCAGAGCGGGCTGCAAGGGAACCAAGGAGCAGCACAAGCAGCAGTGCTTCAGCTTGCTCCTTCCGACTGCTAAGGGCACTTGGGAAGGCAAGCGAGAGTCAACCACCTTCCTCTCCTAGTAGCCTCTAACGTGGTGCACACAAGCACGGCGCTCTTGCCGCTTCGTTCACCGCCCTCGCCCACGCCTTGCTCCGCTTTCACTTGCCGGCGGCCAGAAGCCGCTGCAGGGGCGCCACATACCCAGCAGTGTGCGGGCAGCCAAGAGCTCGAGAACGCTTCTTCTGCCCAAGCCCGCCTAGGGCGTGCACCTTTGTTCTCAGAGCTCCGTGTAACAGTCTGCGTCTCTCGCAGTTCGAATGGAAAACGAAAGCTTTTCGCCTACGCCCTTCACGGAGATCCGTTGTTACGACGAGAATGTCTTGTGGCCGGAGCTCGCCCCCGCCGCGAGGAAGCTGCTCTTAGCACCGCGTTGCAGGGACACGTCTCGCTTCTTGACTTCGTGCTTAGCGCTCTCCGAATTCGCTGCTAGCTCCGCGGTCCTTCTCAGCTGCAAGTAGCAGCGCTCGCAGTACATAGAGCTTCGCAAGGACCGAAGACCCGGAGGGACATATCGCACACGACAATGTGCCAGGACAGAGACGTGTTCTACATTGTCCCTTCTCGTCATCCAGTTTGTGCCTCTGCTGCTTCTGCTGTTAGGAATCGCTGCTTGAAAGACGAGCGAGAGCGTCTTTCTGGGTGCATTGCACTGAGTGAGTGCTCGCTAGGGACTTTGCACTCGGAGCCAAGGCAACAGGACGTGCTTGTCCGCAGAACTGAGAGCACGCTGTTGGGCAGAGCTGAAACTGACCGCTGCAGTTCAGCTCTCTCCGGACGGCAGACGCCGAAGAACGCAGCCGCTTGCGAGCGGCGCAGTGCAGCGAAGAGCACACGAGCAGCCAAAGAGCTCCTTCACAATCGCTTTCACTTCTCAGTGCTCTTGCTGCTTGGAAAAGCAGCACACAGCCGTTGCACGCCAGGGCAAAAGCTGGGGCAGTGCCCGTCTTCACTCCTTCGCTGTGCTGTACTCCATGCAGCTAGAGCGAAGCGAGAAGGACGCGAGGACGAAGAAGGCGTTCTTAAAGTAGCCCCTTGTCAGCAGCCCTGAAAGGGCGCATAACACACGGCGTCTCGCCGCCCTCCGTTCTACATACTCGCGGCTCCCTTTGCCGACTTGCAAAAGTTGCTACCAGAGCAGAGGCGGCCAGATTGAAGAGGCACTGCTTAGGTTCACCTTTTCCTTACTGCACGTAAGCCACGTCCAGCTCCTCGCTGCACTCTGGATTTCCCTTCTCCGCGACACTTAACGCGGTGCTGTGTGTGTGCAACTCGGCGCCTAGAAGTGACCGCCAATGCTTTCAGAGCGGGCTGCAAGGGAACCAAGGAGCAGCACAAGCAGCAGTGCTTCAGCTTGCTCCTTCCGACTGCTAAGGGCACTTGGGAAGGCAAGCGAGAGTCAACCACCTTCCTCTCCTAGTAGCCTCTAACGTGGTGCACACAAGCACGGCACATAGCCGCTTCGTTCACCGCCCTCGCCCACGCCTTGCTCCGCTTTCACTTGCCGGCGGCCAGAAGCCGCTGCAGGGGCGCCACATACCCAGCAGTGTGCGGGCAGCCAAGAGCTCGAGAACGCTTCTTCTGCCCAAGCCCGCCTAGGGCGTGCACCTTTGTTCTCAGAGCTCCGTGTAACAGTCTGCGTCTCTCGCAGTTCGAATGGAAAACGAAAGCTTTTCGCCTACGCCCTTCACGGAGATCCGTTGCTGCGACGAGAATGTCTTGTGGCCGGAGCTCGCCCCCGCCGCGAGGAAGCTGCTCTTAGCACCGCGTTGCAGGGACACGTCTCGCTTCTTGACTTCGTGCTTAGCGCTCTCCGAATTCGCTGCTAGCTCCGCGGTCCTTCTCAGCTGCAAGTAGCAGCGCTCGCAGTACATAGAGCTTCGCAAGGACCGAAGACCCGGAGGGACATATCGCACACGACAATGTGCCAGGACAGAGACGTGTTCTACATTGTCCCTTCTCGTCATCCAGTTTGTGCCTCTGCTGCTTCTGCTGTTAGGAATCGCTCCGTGAAAGACGAGCGAGAGCGTCTTTCTGGGTGCATTGCACTGAGTGAGTGCTCGCTAGGGACTTTGCACTCGGAGCCAAGGCAACAGGGCGTGCTTGTCCGCAGAACTGAGAGCACGCTGTTGGGCAGAGCTGAAACTGACCGCTGCAGTTCAGCTCTCTCCGGACGGCAGACGCCGAAGAACGCAGCCGCTTGCGAGCGGCGCAGTGCAGCGAAGAGCACACGAGCAGCCAAAGAGCTCCTTCACAATCGCTTTCACTTCTCAGTGCTCTTGCTGCTTGGAAAAGCAGCACACAGCCGTTGCACGCCAGGGCAAAAGCTGGGGCAGTGCCCGTCTTCACTCCTTCGCTGTGCTGTACTCCATGCAGCTAGAACGAAGCGAGAAGGACGCGAGGACGAAGAAGGCGTTCTTAAAGTAGCCCCTTGTCAGCAGCCCTGAAAGGGCGCATAACACACGGCGTCTCGCTGCCCTCCGTTCTACATACTCGCGGCTCCCTTTGCCGACTTGCAAAAGTTGCTACCAGAGCAGAGGCGGCCAGATTGAAGAGGCACTGCTTAGGTTCACCTTTTCCTTACTGCACGTAAGCCACGTCCAGCTCCTCGCTGCACTCTGGATTTCCCTTCTCCGCGGCACTTAGCGCGGTGCTGCGTGTGTGCAACTCGGCGCCTAGAAGTGACCGCCAATGCTTTCAGAGCGGGCTGCAAGGGAACCAAGGAGCAGCACAAGCAGCAGTGCTTCAGCTTGCTCCTTCCGACTGCTAAGGGCACTTGGGAAGGCAAGCGAGAGTCAACCACCTTCCTCTCCTAGTAGCCTCTAACGTGGTGCACACAAGCACGGCACATAGCCGCTTCGTTCACCGCCCTCGCCCTCGCCCACGCCTTGCTCCGCTTTCACTTGCCGGCGGCCAGAAGCCGCTGCAGGGGCGCCACATACCCAGCAGTGTGCGGGCAGCCAAGAGCTCGAGAACGCTTCTTCTGCCCAAGCCAGCCTAGGGCGTGCACCTTTGTTCTCAGAGCTCCGTGTAACAGTCTGCCTCTCTCGCAGTTCGAATGGAAAACGAAAGCTTTTCGCCTACGCCCTTCACAGAGATCCGTTGCCAGGACGAGAATGTCTTGTGGCCGGAGATCGCCCCCGCCGCGAGGAAGCTGCTCTTAGCACCGCGTTGCAGGGACACGTCTCGCTTCTTGACTTCGTGCTTAGCGCTCTCCGAATTCGCTGCTAGCTCCGCGGTCCTTCTCAGCTGCAAGTAGCAGCGCTCGCAGTACATAGAGCTTCGCAAGGACCGAAGACCCGGAGGGACATATCGCACACGACAATGTGCCAGGACAGAGACGTGTTCTACATTGTCCCTTCTCGTCATCCAGTTTGTGCCTCTGCTGCTTCTGCTGTTAGGAATCGCTCCGTGAAAGACGAGCGAGAGCGTCTTTCTGGGTGCATTGCACTGAGTGAGTGCTCGCTAGGGACTTTGCACTCGGAGCCAAGGCAACAGGGCGTGCTTGTCCGCAGAACTGAGAGCACGCTGTTGGGCAGAGCTGAAACTGACCGCTGCAGTTCAGCTCTCTCCGGACGGCAGACGCCGAAGAACGCAGCCGCTTGCGAGCGGCGCAGTGCAGCGAAGAGCACACGAGCAGCCAAAGAGCTCCTTCACAATCGCTTTCACTTCTCAGTGCTCTTGCTGCTTGGAAAAGCAGCACACAGCCGTTGCACGCCAGGGCAAAAGCTGGGGCAGTGCCCGTCTTCACTCCTTCGCTGTGCTGTACTCCATGCAGCTAGAACGAAGCGAGAAGGACGCGAGGACGAAGAAGGCGTTCTTAAAGTAGCCCCTTGTCAGCAGCCCTGAAAGGGCGCATAACACACGGCGTCTCGCTGCCCTCCGTTCTACATACTCGCGGCTCCCTTTGCCGACTTGCAAAAGTTGCTACCAGAGCAGAGGCGGCCAGATTGAAGAGGCACTGCTTAGGTTCACCTTTTCCTTACTGCACGTAAGCCACGTCCAGCTCCTCGCTGCACTCTGGATTTCCCTTCTCCGCGGCACTTAGCGTGGTGCTGCGTGTGTGCAACTCGGCGCCTAGAAGTGACCGCCAATGCTTTCAGAGCGGGCTGCAAGGGAACCAAGGAGCAGCACAAGCAGCAGTGCTTCAGCTTGCTCCTTCCGACTGCTAAGGGCACTTGGGAAGGCAAGCGAGAGTCAACCACCTTCCTCTCCTAGTAGCCTCTAACGTGGTGCACACAAGCACGGCACATAGCCGCTTCGTTCACCGCCCTCGCCCTCGCCCACGCCTTGCTCCGCTTTCACTTGCCGGCGGCCAGAAGCCGCTGCAGGGGCGCCACATACCCAGCAGTGTGCGGGCAGCCAAGAGCTCGAGAACGCTTCTTCTGCCCAAGCCAGCCTAGGGCGTGCACCTTTGTTCTCAGAGCTCCGTGTAACAGTCTGCGTCTCTCGCAGTTCGAATGGAAAACGAAAGCTTTTCGCCTACGCCCTTCACGGAGATCCGTTGCTACGACGAGAATGTCTTGTGGCCGGAGCTCGCCCCCGCCGCGAGGAAGCTGCTCTTAGCACCGCGTTGCAGGGACACGTCTCGCTTCTTGACTTCGTGCTTAGCGCTCTCCGAATTCGCTGCTAGCTCCGCGGTCCTTCTCAGCTGCAAGTAGCAGCGCTCGCAGTACATAGAGCTTCGCAAGGACCGAAGACCCGGAGGGACATATCGCACACGACAATGTGCCAGGACAGAGACGTGTTCTACATTGTCCCTTCTCGTCATCCAGTTTGTGCCTCTGCTGCTTCTGCTGTTAGGAATCGCTCCTTGAAAGACGAGCGAGAGCGTCTTTCTGGGTGCATTGCACTGAGTGAGTGCTCGCTAGGGACTTTGCACTCGGAGCCAAGGCAACAGGGCGTGCTTGTCCGCAGAACTGAGAGCACGCTGTTGGGCAGAGCTGAAACTGACCGCTGCAGTTCAGCTCTCTCCGGACGGCAGACGCCGAAGAACGCAGCCGCTTGCGAGCGGCGCAGTGCAGCGAAGAGCACACGAGCAGCCAAAGAGCTCCTTCACAATCGCTTTCACTTCTCAGTGCTCTTGCTGCTTGGAAAAGCAGCACACAGCCGTTGCACGCCAGGGCAAAAGCTGGGGCAGTGCCCGTCTTCACTCCTTCGCTGTGCTGTACTCCATGCAGCTAGAACGAAGCGAGAAGGACGCGAGGACGAAGAAGGCGTTCTTAAAGTAGCCCCTTGTCAGCAGCCCTGAAAGGGCGCATAACACACGGCGTCTCGCTGCCCTCCGTTCTACATACTCGCGGCTCCCTTTGCCGACTTGCAAAAGTTGCTACCAGAGCAGAGGCGGCCAGATTGAAGAGGCACTGCTTAGGTTCACCTTTTCCTTACTGCACGTAAGCCACGTCCAGCTCCTCGCTGCACTCTGGATTTCCCTTCTCCGCGGCACTTAGCGTGGTGCTGCGTGTGTGCAACTCGGCGCCTAGAAGTGACCGCCAATGCTTTCAGAGCGGGCTGCAAGGGAACCAAGGAGCAGCACAAGCAGCAGTGCTTCAGCTTGCTCCTTCCGACTGCTAAGGGCACTTGGGAAGGCAAGCGAGAGTCAACCACCTTCCTCTCCTAGTAGCCTCTAACGTGGTGCACACAAGCACGGCACATAGCCGCTTCGTTCACCGCCCTCGCCCTCGCCCACGCCTTGCTCCGCTTTCACTTGCCGGCGGCCAGAAGCCGCTGCAGGGGCGCCACATACCCAGCAGTGTGCGGGCAGCCAAGAGCTCGAGAACGCTTCTTCTGCCCAAGCCAGCCTAGGGCGTGCACCTTTGTTCTCAGAGCTCCGTGTAACAGTCTGCGTCTCTCGCAGTTCGAATGGAAAACGAAAGCTTTTCGCCTACGCCCTTCACGGAGATCCGTTGTTACGACGAGAATGTCTTGTGGCCGGAGCTCGCCCCCGCCGCGAGGAAGCTGCTCTTAGCACCGCGTTGCAGGGACACGTCTCGCTTCTTGACTTCGTGCTTAGCGCTCTCCGAATTCGCTGCTAGCTCCGCGGTCCTTCTCAGCTGCAAGTAGCAGCGCTCGCAGTACATAGAGCTTCGCAAGGACCGAAGACCCGGAGGGACATATCGCACACGACAATGTGCCAGGACAGAGACGTGTTCTACATTGTCCCTTCTCGTCATCCAGTTTGTGCCTCTGCTGCTTCTGCTGTTAGGAATCGCTCCTTGAAAGACGAGCGAGAGCGTCTTTCTGGGTGCATTGCACTGAGTGAGTGCTCGCTAGGGACTTTGCACTCGGAGCCAAGGCAACAGGGCGTGCTTGTCCGCAGAACTGAGAGCACGCTGTTGGGCAGAGCTGAAACTGACCGCTGCAGTTCAGCTCTCTCCGGACGGCAGACGCCGAAGAACGCAGCCGCTTGCGAGCGGCGCAGTGCAGCGAAGAGCACACGAGCAGCCAAAGAGCTCCTTCACAATCGCTTTCACTTCTCAGTGCTCTTGCTGCTTGGAAAAGCAGCACACAGCCGTTGCACGCCAGGGCAAAAGCTGGGGCAGTGCCCGTCTTCACTCCTTCGCTGTGCTGTACTCCATGCAGCTAGAACGAAGCGAGAAGGACGCGAGGACGAAGAAGGCGTTCTTAAAGTAGCCCCTTGTCAGCAGCCCTGAAAGGGCGCATAACACACGGCGTCTCGCCGCCCTCCGTTCTACATACTCGCGGCTCCCTTTGCCGACTTGCAAAAGTTGCTACCAGAGCAGAGGCGGCCAGATTGAAGAGGCACTGCTTAGGTTCACCTTTTCCTTACTGCACGTAAGCCACGTCCAGCTCCTCGCTGCACTCTGGATTTCCCTTCTCCGCGGCACTTAGCGTGGTGCTGCGTGTGTGCAACTCGGCGCCTAGAAGTGACCGCCAATGCTTTCAGAGCGGGCTGCAAGGGAACCAAGGAGCAGCACAAGCAGCAGTGCTTCAGCTTGCTCCTTCCGACTGCTAAGGGCACTTGGGAAGGCAAGCGAGAGTCAACCACCTTCCTCTCCTAGTAGCCTCTAACGTGGTGCACACAAGCACGGCGCTCTTGCCGCTTCGTTCACCGCCCTCGCCCACGCCTTGCTCCGCTTTCACTTGCCGGCGGCCAGAAGCCGCTGCAGGGGCGCCACATACCCAGCAGTGTGCGGGCAGCCAAGAGCTCGAGAACGCTTCTTCTGCCCAAGCCCGCCTAGGGCGTGCACCTTTGTTCTCAGAGCTCCGTGTAACAGTCTGCGTCTCTCGCAGTTCGAATGGAAAACGAAAGCTTTTCGCCTACGCCCTTCACGGAGATCCGTTGCTACGACGAGAATGTCTTGTGGCCGGAGCTCGCCCCCGCCGCGAGGAAGCTGCTCTTAGCACCGCGTTGCAGGGACACGTCTCGCTTCTTGACTTCGTGCTTAGCGCTCTCCGAATTCGCTGCTAGCTCCGCGGTCCTTCTCAGCTGCAAGTAGCAGCGCTCGCAGTACATAGAGCTTCGCAAGGACCGAAGACCCGGAGGGACATATCGCACACGACAATGTGCCAGGACAGAGACGTGTTCTACATTGTCCCTTCTCGTCATCCAGTTTGTGCCTCTGCTGCTTCTGCTGTTAGGAATCGCTGCTTGAAAGACGAGCGAGAGCGTCTTTCTGGGTGCATTGCACTGAGTGAGTGCTCGCTAGGGACTTTGCACTCGGAGCCAAGGCAACAGGGCGTGCTTGTCCGCAGAACTGAGAGCACGCTGTTGGGCAGAGCTGAAACTGACCGCTGCAGTTCAGCTCTCTCCGGACGGCAGACGCCGAAGAACGCAGCCGCTTGCGAGCGGCGCAGTGCAGCGAAGAGCACACGAGCAGCCAAAGAGCTCCTTCACAATCGCTTTCACTTCTCAGTGCTCTTGCTGCTTGGAAAAGCAGCACACAGCCGTTGCACGCCAGGGCAAAAGCTGGGGCAGTGCCCGTCTTCACTCCTTCGCTGTGCTGTACTCCATGCAGCTAGAACGAAGCGAGAAGGACGCGAGGACGAAGAAGGCGTTCTTAAAGTAGCCCCTTGTCAGCAGCCCTGAAAGGGCGCATAACACACGGCGTCTCGCTGCCCTCCGTTCTACATACTCGCGGCTCCCTTTGCCGACTTGCAAAAGTTGCTACCAGAGCAGAGGCGGCCAGATTGAAGAGGCACTGCTTAGGTTCACCTTTTCCTTACTGCACGTAAGCCACGTCCAGCTCCTCGCTGCACTCTGGATTTCCCTTCTCCGCGGCACTTAGCGTGGTGCTGCGTGTGTGCAACTCGGCGCCTAGAAGTGACCGCCAATGCTTTCAGAGCGGGCTGCAAGGGAACCAAGGAGCAGCACAAGCAGCAGTGCTTCAGCTTGCTCCTTCCGACTGCTAAGGGCACTTGGGAAGGCAAGCGAGAGTCAACCACCTTCCTCTCCTAGTAGCCTCTAACGTGGTGCACACAAGCACGGCACATAGCCGCTTCGTTCACCGCCCTCGCCCTCGCCCACGCCTTGCTCCGCTTTCACTTGCCGGCGGCCAGAAGCCGCTGCAGGGGCGCCACATACCCAGCAGTGTGCGGGCAGCCAAGAGCTCGAGAACGCTTCTTCTGCCCAAGCCAGCCTAGGGCGTGCACCTTTGTTCTCAGAGCTCCGTGTAACAGTCTGCCTCTCTCGCAGTTCGAATGGAAAACGAAAGCTTTTCGCCTACGCCCTTCACAGAGATCCGTTGCCAGGACGAGAATGTCTTGTGGCCGGAGATCGCCCCCGCCGCGAGGAAGCTGCTCTTAGCACCGCGTTGCAGGGACACGTCTCGCTTCTTGACTTCGTGCTTAGCGCTCTCCGAATTCGCTGCTAGCTCCGCGGTCCTTCTCAGCTGCAAGTAGCAGCGCTCGCAGTACATAGAGCTTCGCAAGGACCGAAGACCCGGAGGGACATATCGCACACGACAATGTGCCAGGACAGAGACGTGTTCTACATTGTCCCTTCTCGTCATCCAGTTTGTGCCTCTGCTGCTTCTGCTGTTAGGAATCGCTCCGTGAAAGACGAGCGAGAGCGTCTTTCTGGGTGCATTGCACTGAGTGAGTGCTCGCTAGGGACTTTGCACTCGGAGCCAAGGCAACAGGGCGTGCTTGTCCGCAGAACTGAGAGCACGCTGTTGGGCAGAGCTGAAACTGACCGCTGCAGTTCAGCTCTCTCCGGACGGCAGACGCCGAAGAACGCAGCCGCTTGCGAGCGGCGCAGTGCAGCGAAGAGCACACGAGCAGCCAAAGAGCTCCTTCACAATCGCTTTCACTTCTCAGTGCTCTTGCTGCTTGGAAAAGCAGCACACAGCCGTTGCACGCCAGGGCAAAAGCTGGGGCAGTGCCCGTCTTCACTCCTTCGCTGTGCTGTACTCCATGCAGCTAGAACGAAGCGAGAAGGACGCGAGGACGAAGAAGGCGTTCTTAAAGTAGCCCCTTGTCAGCAGCCCTGAAAGGGCGCATAACACACGGCGTCTCGCTGCCCTCCGTTCTACATACTCGCGGCTCCCTTTGCCGACTTGCAAAAGTTGCTACCAGAGCAGAGGCGGCCAGATTGAAGAGGCACTGCTTAGGTTCACCTTTTCCTTACTGCACGTAAGCCACGTCCAGCTCCTCGCTGCACTCTGGATTTCCCTTCTCCGCGGCACTTAGCGTGGTGCTGCGTGTGTGCAACTCGGCGCCTAGAAGTGACCGCCAATGCTTTCAGAGCGGGCTGCAAGGGAACCAAGGAGCAGCACAAGCAGCAGTGCTTCAGCTTGCTCCTTCCGACTGCTAAGGGCACTTGGGAAGGCAAGCGAGAGTCAACCACCTTCCTCTCCTAGTAGCCTCTAACGTGGTGCACACAAGCACGGCGCTCTTGCCGCTTCGTTCACCGCCCTCGCCCACGCCTTGCTCCGCTTTCACTTGCCGGCGGCCAGAAGCCGCTGCAGGGGCGCCACATACCCAGCAGTGTGCGGGCAGCCAAGAGCTCGAGAACGCTTCTTCTGCCCAAGCCCGCCTAGGGCGTGCACCTTTGTTCTCAGAGCTCCGTGTAACAGTCTGCGTCTCTCGCAGTTCGAATGGAAAACGAAAGCTTTTCGCCTACGCCCTTCACGGAGATCCGTTGCTACGACGAGAATGTCTTGTGGCCGGAGCTCGCCCCCGCCGCGAGGAAGCTGCTCTTAGCACCGCGTTGCAGGGACACGTCTCGCTTCTTGACTTCGTGCTTAGCGCTCTCCGAATTCGCTGCTAGCTCCGCGGTCCTTCTCAGCTGCAAGTAGCAGCGCTCGCAGTACATAGAGCTTCGCAAGGACCGAAGACCCGGAGGGACATATCGCACACGACAATGTGCCAGGACAGAGACGTGTTCTACATTGTCCCTTCTCGTCATCCAGTTTGTGCCTCTGCTGCTTCTGCTGTTAGGAATCGCTGCTTGAAAGACGAGCGAGAGCGTCTTTCTGGGTGCATTGCACTGAGTGAGTGCTCGCTAGGGACTTTGCACTCGGAGCCAAGGCAACAGGGCGTGCTTGTCCGCAGAACTGAGAGCACGCTGTTGGGCAGAGCTGAAACTGACCGCTGCAGTTCAGCTCTCTCCGGACGGCAGACGCCGAAGAACGCAGCCGCTTGCGAGCGGCGCAGTGCAGCGAAGAGCACACGAGCAGCCAAAGAGCTCCTTCACAATCGCTTTCACTTCTCAGTGCTCTTGCTGCTTGGAAAAGCAGCACACAGCCGTTGCACGCCAGGGCAAAAGCTGGGGCAGTGCCCGTCTTCACTCCTTCGCTGTGCTGTACTCCATGCAGCTAGAACGAAGCGAGAAGGACGCGAGGACGAAGAAGGCGTTCTTAAAGTAGCCCCTTGTCAGCAGCCCTGAAAGGGCGCATAACACACGGCGTCTCGCTGCCCTCCGTTCTACATACTCGCGGCTCCCTTTGCCGACTTGCAAAAGTTGCTACCAGAGCAGAGGCGGCCAGATTGAAGAGGCACTGCTTAGGTTCACCTTTTCCTTACTGCACGTAAGCCACGTCCAGCTCCTCGCTGCACTCTGGATTTCCCTTCTCCGCGGCACTTAGCGTGGTGCTGCGTGTGTGCAACTCGGCGCCTAGAAGTGACCGCCAATGCTTTCAGAGCGGGCTGCAAGGGAACCAAGGAGCAGCACAAGCAGCAGTGCTTCAGCTTGCTCCTTCCGACTGCTAAGGGCACTTGGGAAGGCAAGCGAGAGTCAACCACCTTCCTCTCCTAGTAGCCTCTAACGTGGTGCACACAAGCACGGCACATAGCCGCTTCGTTCACCGCCCTCGCCCTCGCCCACGCCTTGCTCCGCTTTCACTTGCCGGCGGCCAGAAGCCGCTGCAGGGGCGCCACATACCCAGCAGTGTGCGGGCAGCCAAGAGCTCGAGAACGCTTCTTCTGCCCAAGCCAGCCTAGGGCGTGCACCTTTGTTCTCAGAGCTCCGTGTAACAGTCTGCCTCTCTCGCAGTTCGAATGGAAAACGAAAGCTTTTCGCCTACGCCCTTCACAGAGATCCGTTGCCAGGACGAGAATGTCTTGTGGCCGGAGATCGCCCCCGCCGCGAGGAAGCTGCTCTTAGCACCGCGTTGCAGGGACACGTCTCGCTTCTTGACTTCGTGCTTAGCGCTCTCCGAATTCGCTGCTAGCTCCGCGGTCCTTCTCAGCTGCAAGTAGCAGCGCTCGCAGTACATAGAGCTTCGCAAGGACCGAAGACCCGGAGGGACATATCGCACACGACAATGTGCCAGGACAGAGACGTGTTCTACATTGTCCCTTCTCGTCATCCAGTTTGTGCCTCTGCTGCTTCTGCTGTTAGGAATCGCTCCGTGAAAGACGAGCGAGAGCGTCTTTCTGGGTGCATTGCACTGAGTGAGTGCTCGCTAGGGACTTTGCACTCGGAGCCAAGGCAACAGGGCGTGCTTGTCCGCAGAACTGAGAGCACGCTGTTGGGCAGAGCTGAAACTGACCGCTGCAGTTCAGCTCTCTCCGGACGGCAGACGCCGAAGAACGCAGCCGCTTGCGAGCGGCGCAGTGCAGCGAAGAGCACACGAGCAGCCAAAGAGCTCCTTCACAATCGCTTTCACTTCTCAGTGCTCTTGCTGCTTGGAAAAGCAGCACACAGCCGTTGCACGCCAGGGCAAAAGCTGGGGCAGTGCCCGTCTTCACTCCTTCGCTGTGCTGTACTCCATGCAGCTAGAACGAAGCGAGAAGGACGCGAGGACGAAGAAGGCGTTCTTAAAGTAGCCCCTTGTCAGCAGCCCTGAAAGGGCGCATAACACACGGCGTCTCGCTGCCCTCCGTTCTACATACTCGCGGCTCCCTTTGCCGACTTGCAAAAGTTGCTACCAGAGCAGAGGCGGCCAGATTGAAGAGGCACTGCTTAGGTTCACCTTTTCCTTACTGCACGTAAGCCACGTCCAGCTCCTCGCTGCACTCTGGATTTCCCTTCTCCGCGGCACTTAGCGTGGTGCTGCGTGTGTGCAACTCGGCGCCTAGAAGTGACCGCCAATGCTTTCAGAGCGGGCTGCAAGGGAACCAAGGAGCAGCACAAGCAGCAGTGCTTCAGCTTGCTCCTTCCGACTGCTAAGGGCACTTGGGAAGGCAAGCGAGAGTCAACCACCTTCCTCTCCTAGTAGCCTCTAACGTGGTGCACACAAGCACGGCGCTCTTGCCGCTTCGTTCACCGCCCTCGCCCACGCCTTGCTCCGCTTTCACTTGCCGGCGGCCAGAAGCCGCTGCAGGGGCGCCACATACCCAGCAGTGTGCGGGCAGCCAAGAGCTCGAGAACGCTTCTTCTGCCCAAGCCCGCCTAGGGCGTGCACCTTTGTTCTCAGAGCTCCGTGTAACAGTCTGCGTCTCTCGCAGTTCGAATGGAAAACGAAAGCTTTTCGCCTACGCCCTTCACGGAGATCCGTTGTTACGACGAGAATGTCTTGTGGCCGGAGCTCGCCCCCGCCGCGAGGAAGCTGCTCTTAGCACCGCGTTGCAGGGACACGTCTCGCTTCTTGACTTCGTGCTTAGCGCTCTCCGAATTCGCTGCTAGCTCCGCGGTCCTTCTCAGCTGCAAGTAGCAGCGCTCGCAGTACATAGAGCTTCGCAAGGACCGAAGACCCGGAGGGACATATCGCACACGACAATGTGCCAGGACAGAGACGTGTTCTACATTGTCCCTTCTCGTCATCCAGTTTGTGCCTCTGCTGCTTCTGCTGTTAGGAATCGCTGCTTGAAAGACGAGCGAGAGCGTCTTTCTGGGTGCATTGCACTGAGTGAGTGCTCGCTAGGGACTTTGCACTCGGAGCCAAGGCAACAGGACGTGCTTGTCCGCAGAACTGAGAGCACGCTGTTGGGCAGAGCTGAAACTGACCGCTGCAGTTCAGCTCTCTCCGGACGGCAGACGCCGAAGAACGCAGCCGCTTGCGAGCGGCGCAGTGCAGCGAAGAGCACACGAGCAGCCAAAGAGCTCCTTCACAATCGCTTTCACTTCTCAGTGCTCTTGCTGCTTGGAAAAGCAGCACACAGCCGTTGCACGCCAGGGCAAAAGCTGGGGCAGTGCCCGTCTTCACTCCTTCGCTGTGCTGTACTCCATGCAGCTAGAGCGAAGCGAGAAGGACGCGAGGACGAAGAAGGCGTTCTTAAAGTAGCCCCTTGTCAGCAGCCCTGAAAGGGCGCATAACACACGGCGTCTCGCCGCCCTCCGTTCTACATACTCGCGGCTCCCTTTGCCGACTTGCAAAAGTTGCTACCAGAGCAGAGGCGGCCAGATTGAAGAGGCACTGCTTAGGTTCACCTTTTCCTTACTGCACGTAAGCCACGTCCAGCTCCTCGCTGCACTCTGGATTTCCCTTCTCCGCGACACTTAACGCGGTGCTGTGTGTGTGCAACTCGGCGCCTAGAAGTGACCGCCAATGCTTTCAGAGCGGGCTGCAAGGGAACCAAGGAGCAGCACAAGCAGCAGTGCTTCAGCTTGCTCCTTCCGACTGCTAAGGGCACTTGGGAAGGCAAGCGAGAGTCAACCACCTTCCTCTCCTAGTAGCCTCTAACGTGGTGCACACAAGCACGGCACATAGCCGCTTCGTTCACCGCCCTCGCCCACGCCTTGCTCCGCTTTCACTTGCCGGCGGCCAGAAGCCGCTGCAGGGGCGCCACATACCCAGCAGTGTGCGGGCAGCCAAGAGCTCGAGAACGCTTCTTCTGCCCAAGCCCGCCTAGGGCGTGCACCTTTGTTCTCAGAGCTCCGTGTAACAGTCTGCGTCTCTCGCAGTTCGAATGGAAAACGAAAGCTTTTCGCCTACGCCCTTCACGGAGATCCGTTGCTGCGACGAGAATGTCTTGTGGCCGGAGCTCGCCCCCGCCGCGAGGAAGCTGCTCTTAGCACCGCGTTGCAGGGACACGTCTCGCTTCTTGACTTCGTGCTTAGCGCTCTCCGAATTCGCTGCTAGCTCCGCGGTCCTTCTCAGCTGCAAGTAGCAGCGCTCGCAGTACATAGAGCTTCGCAAGGACCGAAGACCCGGAGGGACATATCGCACACGACAATGTGCCAGGACAGAGACGTGTTCTACATTGTCCCTTCTCGTCATCCAGTTTGTGCCTCTGCTGCTTCTGCTGTTAGGAATCGCTCCGTGAAAGACGAGCGAGAGCGTCTTTCTGGGTGCATTGCACTGAGTGAGTGCTCGCTAGGGACTTTGCACTCGGAGCCAAGGCAACAGGGCGTGCTTGTCCGCAGAACTGAGAGCACGCTGTTGGGCAGAGCTGAAACTGACCGCTGCAGTTCAGCTCTCTCCGGACGGCAGACGCCGAAGAACGCAGCCGCTTGCGAGCGGCGCAGTGCAGCGAAGAGCACACGAGCAGCCAAAGAGCTCCTTCACAATCGCTTTCACTTCTCAGTGCTCTTGCTGCTTGGAAAAGCAGCACACAGCCGTTGCACGCCAGGGCAAAAGCTGGGGCAGTGCCCGTCTTCACTCCTTCGCTGTGCTGTACTCCATGCAGCTAGAACGAAGCGAGAAGGACGCGAGGACGAAGAAGGCGTTCTTAAAGTAGCCCCTTGTCAGCAGCCCTGAAAGGGCGCATAACACACGGCGTCTCGCTGCCCTCCGTTCTACATACTCGCGGCTCCCTTTGCCGACTTGCAAAAGTTGCTACCAGAGCAGAGGCGGCCAGATTGAAGAGGCACTGCTTAGGTTCACCTTTTCCTTACTGCACGTAAGCCACGTCCAGCTCCTCGCTGCACTCTGGATTTCCCTTCTCCGCGGCACTTAGCGCGGTGCTGCGTGTGTGCAACTCGGCGCCTAGAAGTGACCGCCAATGCTTTCAGAGCGGGCTGCAAGGGAACCAAGGAGCAGCACAAGCAGCAGTGCTTCAGCTTGCTCCTTCCGACTGCTAAGGGCACTTGGGAAGGCAAGCGAGAGTCAACCACCTTCCTCTCCTAGTAGCCTCTAACGTGGTGCACACAAGCACGGCGCTCTTGCCGCTTCGTTCACCGCCCTCGCCCACGCCTTGCTCCGCTTTCACTTGCCGGCGGCCAGAAGCCGCTGCAGGGGCGCCACATACCCAGCAGTGTGCGGGCAGCCAAGAGCTCGAGAACGCTTCTTCTGCCCAAGCCCGCCTAGGGCGTGCACCTTTGTTCTCAGAGCTCCGTGTAACAGTCTGCCTCTCTCGCAGTTCGAATGGAAAACGAAAGCTTTTCGCCTACGCCCTTCACGGAGATCCGTTGCTACGACGAGAATGTCTTGTGGCCGGAGCTCGCCCCCGCCGCGAGGAAGCTGCTCTTAGCACCGCGTTGCAGGGACACGTCTCGCTTCTTGACTTCGTGCTTAGCGCTCTCCGAATTCGCTGCTAGCTCCGCGGTCCTTCTCAGCTGCAAGTAGCAGCGCTCGCAGTACATAGAGCTTCGCAAGGACCGAAGACCCGGAGGGACATATCGCACACGACAATGTGCCAGGACAGAGACGTGTTCTACATTGTCCCTTCTCGTCATCCAGTTTGTGCCTCTGCTGCTTCTGCTGTTAGGAATCGCTGCTTGAAAGACGAGCGAGAGCGTCTTTCTGGGTGCATTGCACTGAGTGAGTGCTCGCTAGGGACTTTGCACTCGGAGCCAAGGCAACAGGGCGTGCTTGTCCGCAGAACTGAGAGCACGCTGTTGGGCAGAGCTGAAACTGACCGCTGCAGTTCAGCTCTCTCCGGACGGCAGACGCCGAAGAACGCAGCCGCTTGCGAGCGGCGCAGTGCAGCGAAGAGCACACGAGCAGCCAAAGAGCTCCTTCACAATCGCTTTCACTTCTCAGTGCTCTTGCTGCTTGGAAAAGCAGCACACAGCCGTTGCACGCCAGGGCAAAAGCTGGGGCAGTGCCCGTCTTCACTCCTTCGCTGTGCTGTACTCCATGCAGCTAGAACGAAGCGAGAAGGACGCGAGGACGAAGAAGGCGTTCTTAAAGTAGCCCCTTGTCAGCAGCCCTGAAAGGGCGCATAACACACGGCGTCTCGCTGCCCTCCGTTCTACATACTCGCGGCTCCCTTTGCCGACTTGCAAAAGTTGCTACCAGAGCAGAGGCGGCCAGATTGAAGAGGCACTGCTTAGGTTCACCTTTTCCTTACTGCACGTAAGCCACGTCCAGCTCTTCGCTGCACTCTGGATTTCCCTTCTCCGCGGCACTTAGCGTGGTGCTGCGTGTGTGCAACTCGGCGCCTAGAAGTGACCGCCAATGCTTTCAGAGCGGGCTGCAAGGGAACCAAGGAGCAGCACAAGCAGCAGTGCTTCAGCTTGCTCCTTCCGACTGCTAAGGGCACTTGGGAAGGCAAGCGAGAGTCAACCACCTTCCTCTCCTAGTAGCCTCTAACGTGGTGCACACAAGCACGGCACATAGCCGCTTCGTTCACCGCCCTCGCCCTCGCCCACGCCTTGCTCCGCTTTCACTTGCCGGCGGCCAGAAGCCGCTGCAGGGGCGCCACATACCCAGCAGTGTGCGGGCAGCCAAGAGCTCGAGAACGCTTCTTCTGCCCAAGCCAGCCTAGGGCGTGCACCTTTGTTCTCAGAGCTCCGTGTAACAGTCTGCGTCTCTCGCAGTTCGAATGGAAAACGAAAGCTTTTCGCCTACGCCCTTCACGGAGATCCGTTGCTACGACGAGAATGTCTTGTGGCCGGAGCTCGCCCCCGCCGCGAGGAAGCTGCTCTTAGCACCGCGTTGCAGGGACACGTCTCGCTTCTTGACTTCGTGCTTAGCGCTCTCCGAATTCGCTGCTAGCTCCGCGGTCCTTCTCAGCTGCAAGTAGCAGCGCTCGCAGTACATAGAGCTTCGCAAGGACCGAAGACCCGGAGGGACATATCGCACACGACAATGTGCCAGGACAGAGACGTGTTCTACATTGTCCCTTCTCGTCATCCAGTTTGTGCCTCTGCTGCTTCTGCTGTTAGGAATCGCTCCTTGAAAGACGAGCGAGAGCGTCTTTCTGGGTGCATTGCACTGAGTGAGTGCTCGCTAGGGACTTTGCACTCGGAGCCAAGGCAACAGGGCGTGCTTGTCCGCAGAACTGAGAGCACGCTGTTGGGCAGAGCTGAAACTGACCGCTGCAGTTCAGCTCTCTCCGGACGGCAGACGCCGAAGAACGCAGCCGCTTGCGAGCGGCGCAGTGCAGCGAAGAGCACACGAGCAGCCAAAGAGCTCCTTCACAATCGCTTTCACTTCTCAGTGCTCTTGCTGCTTGGAAAAGCAGCACACAGCCGTTGCACGCCAGGGCAAAAGCTGGGGCAGTGCCCGTCTTCACTCCTTCGCTGTGCTGTACTCCATGCAGCTAGAACGAAGCGAGAAGGACGCGAGGACGAAGAAGGCGTTCTTAAAGTAGCCCCTTGTCAGCAGCCCTGAAAGGGCGCATAACACACGGCGTCTCGCTGCCCTCCGTTCTACATACTCGCGGCTCCCTTTGCCGACTTGCAAAAGTTGCTACCAGAGCAGAGGCGGCCAGATTGAAGAGGCACTGCTTAGGTTCACCTTTTCCTTACTGCACGTAAGCCACGTCCAGCTCCTCGCTGCACTCTGGATTTCCCTTCTCCGCGGCACTTAGCGTGGTGCTGCGTGTGTGCAACTCGGCGCCTAGAAGTGACCGCCAATGCTTTCAGAGCGGGCTGCAAGGGAACCAAGGAGCAGCACAAGCAGCAGTGCTTCAGCTTGCTCCTTCCGACTGCTAAGGGCACTTGGGAAGGCAAGCGAGAGTCAACCACCTTCCTCTCCTAGTAGCCTCTAACGTGGTGCACACAAGCACGGCACATAGCCGCTTCGTTCACCGCCCTCGCCCTCGCCCACGCCTTGCTCCGCTTTCACTTGCCGGCGGCCAGAAGCCGCTGCAGGGGCGCCACATACCCAGCAGTGTGCGGGCAGCCAAGAGCTCGAGAACGCTTCTTCTGCCCAAGCCAGCCTAGGGCGTGCACCTTTGTTCTCAGAGCTCCGTGTAACAGTCTGCGTCTCTCGCAGTTCGAATGGAAAACGAAAGCTTTTCGCCTACGCCCTTCACGGAGATCCGTTGTTACGACGAGAATGTCTTGTGGCCGGAGCTCGCCCCCGCCGCGAGGAAGCTGCTCTTAGCACCGCGTTGCAGGGACACGTCTCGCTTCTTGACTTCGTGCTTAGCGCTCTCCGAATTCGCTGCTAGCTCCGCGGTCCTTCTCAGCTGCAAGTAGCAGCGCTCGCAGTACATAGAGCTTCGCAAGGACCGAAGACCCGGAGGGACATATCGCACACGACAATGTGCCAGGACAGAGACGTGTTCTACATTGTCCCTTCTCGTCATCCAGTTTGTGCCTCTGCTGCTTCTGCTGTTAGGAATCGCTCCTTGAAAGACGAGCGAGAGCGTCTTTCTGGGTGCATTGCACTGAGTGAGTGCTCGCTAGGGACTTTGCACTCGGAGCCAAGGCAACAGGGCGTGCTTGTCCGCAGAACTGAGAGCACGCTGTTGGGCAGAGCTGAAACTGACCGCTGCAGTTCAGCTCTCTCCGGACGGCAGACGCCGAAGAACGCAGCCGCTTGCGAGCGGCGCAGTGCAGCGAAGAGCACACGAGCAGCCAAAGAGCTCCTTCACAATCGCTTTCACTTCTCAGTGCTCTTGCTGCTTGGAAAAGCAGCACACAGCCGTTGCACGCCAGGGCAAAAGCTGGGGCAGTGCCCGTCTTCACTCCTTCGCTGTGCTGTACTCCATGCAGCTAGAACGAAGCGAGAAGGACGCGAGGACGAAGAAGGCGTTCTTAAAGTAGCCCCTTGTCAGCAGCCCTGAAAGGGCGCATAACACACGGCGTCTCGCCGCCCTCCGTTCTACATACTCGCGGCTCCCTTTGCCGACTTGCAAAAGTTGCTACCAGAGCAGAGGCGGCCAGATTGAAGAGGCACTGCTTAGGTTCACCTTTTCCTTACTGCACGTAAGCCACGTCCAGCTCCTCGCTGCACTCTGGATTTCCCTTCTCCGCGGCACTTAGCGTGGTGCTGCGTGTGTGCAACTCGGCGCCTAGAAGTGACCGCCAATGCTTTCAGAGCGGGCTGCAAGGGAACCAAGGAGCAGCACAAGCAGCAGTGCTTCAGCTTGCTCCTTCCGACTGCTAAGGGCACTTGGGAAGGCAAGCGAGAGTCAACCACCTTCCTCTCCTAGTAGCCTCTAACGTGGTGCACACAAGCACGGCGCTCTTGCCGCTTCGTTCACCGCCCTCGCCCACGCCTTGCTCCGCTTTCACTTGCCGGCGGCCAGAAGCCGCTGCAGGGGCGCCACATACCCAGCAGTGTGCGGGCAGCCAAGAGCTCGAGAACGCTTCTTCTGCCCAAGCCCGCCTAGGGCGTGCACCTTTGTTCTCAGAGCTCCGTGTAACAGTCTGCGTCTCTCGCAGTTCGAATGGAAAACGAAAGCTTTTCGCCTACGCCCTTCACGGAGATCCGTTGCTACGACGAGAATGTCTTGTGGCCGGAGCTCGCCCCCGCCGCGAGGAAGCTGCTCTTAGCACCGCGTTGCAGGGACACGTCTCGCTTCTTGACTTCGTGCTTAGCGCTCTCCGAATTCGCTGCTAGCTCCGCGGTCCTTCTCAGCTGCAAGTAGCAGCGCTCGCAGTACATAGAGCTTCGCAAGGACCGAAGACCCGGAGGGACATATCGCACACGACAATGTGCCAGGACAGAGACGTGTTCTACATTGTCCCTTCTCGTCATCCAGTTTGTGCCTCTGCTGCTTCTGCTGTTAGGAATCGCTGCTTGAAAGACGAGCGAGAGCGTCTTTCTGGGTGCATTGCACTGAGTGAGTGCTCGCTAGGGACTTTGCACTCGGAGCCAAGGCAACAGGGCGTGCTTGTCCGCAGAACTGAGAGCACGCTGTTGGGCAGAGCTGAAACTGACCGCTGCAGTTCAGCTCTCTCCGGACGGCAGACGCCGAAGAACGCAGCCGCTTGCGAGCGGCGCAGTGCAGCGAAGAGCACACGAGCAGCCAAAGAGCTCCTTCACAATCGCTTTCACTTCTCAGTGCTCTTGCTGCTTGGAAAAGCAGCACACAGCCGTTGCACGCCAGGGCAAAAGCTGGGGCAGTGCCCGTCTTCACTCCTTCGCTGTGCTGTACTCCATGCAGCTAGAACGAAGCGAGAAGGACGCGAGGACGAAGAAGGCGTTCTTAAAGTAGCCCCTTGTCAGCAGCCCTGAAAGGGCGCATAACACACGGCGTCTCGCTGCCCTCCGTTCTACATACTCGCGGCTCCCTTTGCCGACTTGCAAAAGTTGCTACCAGAGCAGAGGCGGCCAGATTGAAGAGGCACTGCTTAGGTTCACCTTTTCCTTACTGCACGTAAGCCACGTCCAGCTCCTCGCTGCACTCTGGATTTCCCTTCTCCGCGGCACTTAGCGTGGTGCTGCGTGTGTGCAACTCGGCGCCTAGAAGTGACCGCCAATGCTTTCAGAGCGGGCTGCAAGGGAACCAAGGAGCAGCACAAGCAGCAGTGCTTCAGCTTGCTCCTTCCGACTGCTAAGGGCACTTGGGAAGGCAAGCGAGAGTCAACCACCTTCCTCTCCTAGTAGCCTCTAACGTGGTGCACACAAGCACGGCACATAGCCGCTTCGTTCACCGCCCTCGCCCTCGCCCACGCCTTGCTCCGCTTTCACTTGCCGGCGGCCAGAAGCCGCTGCAGGGGCGCCACATACCCAGCAGTGTGCGGGCAGCCAAGAGCTCGAGAACGCTTCTTCTGCCCAAGCCAGCCTAGGGCGTGCACCTTTGTTCTCAGAGCTCCGTGTAACAGTCTGCCTCTCTCGCAGTTCGAATGGAAAACGAAAGCTTTTCGCCTACGCCCTTCACAGAGATCCGTTGCCAGGACGAGAATGTCTTGTGGCCGGAGATCGCCCCCGCCGCGAGGAAGCTGCTCTTAGCACCGCGTTGCAGGGACACGTCTCGCTTCTTGACTTCGTGCTTAGCGCTCTCCGAATTCGCTGCTAGCTCCGCGGTCCTTCTCAGCTGCAAGTAGCAGCGCTCGCAGTACATAGAGCTTCGCAAGGACCGAAGACCCGGAGGGACATATCGCACACGACAATGTGCCAGGACAGAGACGTGTTCTACATTGTCCCTTCTCGTCATCCAGTTTGTGCCTCTGCTGCTTCTGCTGTTAGGAATCGCTCCGTGAAAGACGAGCGAGAGCGTCTTTCTGGGTGCATTGCACTGAGTGAGTGCTCGCTAGGGACTTTGCACTCGGAGCCAAGGCAACAGGGCGTGCTTGTCCGCAGAACTGAGAGCACGCTGTTGGGCAGAGCTGAAACTGACCGCTGCAGTTCAGCTCTCTCCGGACGGCAGACGCCGAAGAACGCAGCCGCTTGCGAGCGGCGCAGTGCAGCGAAGAGCACACGAGCAGCCAAAGAGCTCCTTCACAATCGCTTTCACTTCTCAGTGCTCTTGCTGCTTGGAAAAGCAGCACACAGCCGTTGCACGCCAGGGCAAAAGCTGGGGCAGTGCCCGTCTTCACTCCTTCGCTGTGCTGTACTCCATGCAGCTAGAACGAAGCGAGAAGGACGCGAGGACGAAGAAGGCGTTCTTAAAGTAGCCCCTTGTCAGCAGCCCTGAAAGGGCGCATAACACACGGCGTCTCGCTGCCCTCCGTTCTACATACTCGCGGCTCCCTTTGCCGACTTGCAAAAGTTGCTACCAGAGCAGAGGCGGCCAGATTGAAGAGGCACTGCTTAGGTTCACCTTTTCCTTACTGCACGTAAGCCACGTCCAGCTCCTCGCTGCACTCTGGATTTCCCTTCTCCGCGGCACTTAGCGTGGTGCTGCGTGTGTGCAACTCGGCGCCTAGAAGTGACCGCCAATGCTTTCAGAGCGGGCTGCAAGGGAACCAAGGAGCAGCACAAGCAGCAGTGCTTCAGCTTGCTCCTTCCGACTGCTAAGGGCACTTGGGAAGGCAAGCGAGAGTCAACCACCTTCCTCTCCTAGTAGCCTCTAACGTGGTGCACACAAGCACGGCGCTCTTGCCGCTTCGTTCACCGCCCTCGCCCACGCCTTGCTCCGCTTTCACTTGCCGGCGGCCAGAAGCCGCTGCAGGGGCGCCACATACCCAGCAGTGTGCGGGCAGCCAAGAGCTCGAGAACGCTTCTTCTGCCCAAGCCCGCCTAGGGCGTGCACCTTTGTTCTCAGAGCTCCGTGTAACAGTCTGCGTCTCTCGCAGTTCGAATGGAAAACGAAAGCTTTTCGCCTACGCCCTTCACGGAGATCCGTTGTTACGACGAGAATGTCTTGTGGCCGGAGCTCGCCCCCGCCGCGAGGAAGCTGCTCTTAGCACCGCGTTGCAGGGACACGTCTCGCTTCTTGACTTCGTGCTTAGCGCTCTCCGAATTCGCTGCTAGCTCCGCGGTCCTTCTCAGCTGCAAGTAGCAGCGCTCGCAGTACATAGAGCTTCGCAAGGACCGAAGACCCGGAGGGACATATCGCACACGACAATGTGCCAGGACAGAGACGTGTTCTACATTGTCCCTTCTCGTCATCCAGTTTGTGCCTCTGCTGCTTCTGCTGTTAGGAATCGCTGCTTGAAAGACGAGCGAGAGCGTCTTTCTGGGTGCATTGCACTGAGTGAGTGCTCGCTAGGGACTTTGCACTCGGAGCCAAGGCAACAGGACGTGCTTGTCCGCAGAACTGAGAGCACGCTGTTGGGCAGAGCTGAAACTGACCGCTGCAGTTCAGCTCTCTCCGGACGGCAGACGCCGAAGAACGCAGCCGCTTGCGAGCGGCGCAGTGCAGCGAAGAGCACACGAGCAGCCAAAGAGCTCCTTCACAATCGCTTTCACTTCTCAGTGCTCTTGCTGCTTGGAAAAGCAGCACACAGCCGTTGCACGCCAGGGCAAAAGCTGGGGCAGTGCCCGTCTTCACTCCTTCGCTGTGCTGTACTCCATGCAGCTAGAGCGAAGCGAGAAGGACGCGAGGACGAAGAAGGCGTTCTTAAAGTAGCCCCTTGTCAGCAGCCCTGAAAGGGCGCATAACACACGGCGTCTCGCCGCCCTCCGTTCTACATACTCGCGGCTCCCTTTGCCGACTTGCAAAAGTTGCTACCAGAGCAGAGGCGGCCAGATTGAAGAGGCACTGCTTAGGTTCACCTTTTCCTTACTGCACGTAAGCCACGTCCAGCTCCTCGCTGCACTCTGGATTTCCCTTCTCCGCGACACTTAACGCGGTGCTGTGTGTGTGCAACTCGGCGCCTAGAAGTGACCGCCAATGCTTTCAGAGCGGGCTGCAAGGGAACCAAGGAGCAGCACAAGCAGCAGTGCTTCAGCTTGCTCCTTCCGACTGCTAAGGGCACTTGGGAAGGCAAGCGAGAGTCAACCACCTTCCTCTCCTAGTAGCCTCTAACGTGGTGCACACAAGCACGGCACATAGCCGCTTCGTTCACCGCCCTCGCCCACGCCTTGCTCCGCTTTCACTTGCCGGCGGCCAGAAGCCGCTGCAGGGGCGCCACATACCCAGCAGTGTGCGGGCAGCCAAGAGCTCGAGAACGCTTCTTCTGCCCAAGCCCGCCTAGGGCGTGCACCTTTGTTCTCAGAGCTCCGTGTAACAGTCTGCGTCTCTCGCAGTTCGAATGGAAAACGAAAGCTTTTCGCCTACGCCCTTCACGGAGATCCGTTGCTGCGACGAGAATGTCTTGTGGCCGGAGCTCGCCCCCGCCGCGAGGAAGCTGCTCTTAGCACCGCGTTGCAGGGACACGTCTCGCTTCTTGACTTCGTGCTTAGCGCTCTCCGAATTCGCTGCTAGCTCCGCGGTCCTTCTCAGCTGCAAGTAGCAGCGCTCGCAGTACATAGAGCTTCGCAAGGACCGAAGACCCGGAGGGACATATCGCACACGACAATGTGCCAGGACAGAGACGTGTTCTACATTGTCCCTTCTCGTCATCCAGTTTGTGCCTCTGCTGCTTCTGCTGTTAGGAATCGCTCCGTGAAAGACGAGCGAGAGCGTCTTTCTGGGTGCATTGCACTGAGTGAGTGCTCGCTAGGGACTTTGCACTCGGAGCCAAGGCAACAGGGCGTGCTTGTCCGCAGAACTGAGAGCACGCTGTTGGGCAGAGCTGAAACTGACCGCTGCAGTTCAGCTCTCTCCGGACGGCAGACGCCGAAGAACGCAGCCGCTTGCGAGCGGCGCAGTGCAGCGAAGAGCACACGAGCAGCCAAAGAGCTCCTTCACAATCGCTTTCACTTCTCAGTGCTCTTGCTGCTTGGAAAAGCAGCACACAGCCGTTGCACGCCAGGGCAAAAGCTGGGGCAGTGCCCGTCTTCACTCCTTCGCTGTGCTGTACTCCATGCAGCTAGAACGAAGCGAGAAGGACGCGAGGACGAAGAAGGCGTTCTTAAAGTAGCCCCTTGTCAGCAGCCCTGAAAGGGCGCATAACACACGGCGTCTCGCTGCCCTCCGTTCTACATACTCGCGGCTCCCTTTGCCGACTTGCAAAAGTTGCTACCAGAGCAGAGGCGGCCAGATTGAAGAGGCACTGCTTAGGTTCACCTTTTCCTTACTGCACGTAAGCCACGTCCAGCTCCTCGCTGCACTCTGGATTTCCCTTCTCCGCGGCACTTAGCGCGGTGCTGCGTGTGTGCAACTCGGCGCCTAGAAGTGACCGCCAATGCTTTCAGAGCGGGCTGCAAGGGAACCAAGGAGCAGCACAAGCAGCAGTGCTTCAGCTTGCTCCTTCCGACTGCTAAGGGCACTTGGGAAGGCAAGCGAGAGTCAACCACCTTCCTCTCCTAGTAGCCTCTAACGTGGTGCACACAAGCACGGCGCTCTTGCCGCTTCGTTCACCGCCCTCGCCCACGCCTTGCTCCGCTTTCACTTGCCGGCGGCCAGAAGCCGCTGCAGGGGCGCCACATACCCAGCAGTGTGCGGGCAGCCAAGAGCTCGAGAACGCTTCTTCTGCCCAAGCCCGCCTAGGGCGTGCACCTTTGTTCTCAGAGCTCCGTGTAACAGTCTGCCTCTCTCGCAGTTCGAATGGAAAACGAAAGCTTTTCGCCTACGCCCTTCACGGAGATCCGTTGCTACGACGAGAATGTCTTGTGGCCGGAGCTCGCCCCCGCCGCGAGGAAGCTGCTCTTAGCACCGCGTTGCAGGGACACGTCTCGCTTCTTGACTTCGTGCTTAGCGCTCTCCGAATTCGCTGCTAGCTCCGCGGTCCTTCTCAGCTGCAAGTAGCAGCGCTCGCAGTACATAGAGCTTCGCAAGGACCGAAGACCCGGAGGGACATATCGCACACGACAATGTGCCAGGACAGAGACGTGTTCTACATTGTCCCTTCTCGTCATCCAGTTTGTGCCTCTGCTGCTTCTGCTGTTAGGAATCGCTGCTTGAAAGACGAGCGAGAGCGTCTTTCTGGGTGCATTGCACTGAGTGAGTGCTCGCTAGGGACTTTGCACTCGGAGCCAAGGCAACAGGGCGTGCTTGTCCGCAGAACTGAGAGCACGCTGTTGGGCAGAGCTGAAACTGACCGCTGCAGTTCAGCTCTCTCCGGACGGCAGACGCCGAAGAACGCAGCCGCTTGCGAGCGGCGCAGTGCAGCGAAGAGCACACGAGCAGCCAAAGAGCTCCTTCACAATCGCTTTCACTTCTCAGTGCTCTTGCTGCTTGGAAAAGCAGCACACAGCCGTTGCACGCCAGGGCAAAAGCTGGGGCAGTGCCCGTCTTCACTCCTTCGCTGTGCTGTACTCCATGCAGCTAGAGCGAAGCGAGAAGGACGCGAGGACGAAGAAGGCGTTCTTAAAGTAGCCCCTTGTCAGCAGCCCTGAAAGGGCGCATAACACACGGCGTCTCGCCGCCCTCCGTTCTACATACTCGCGGCTCCCTTTGCCGACTTGCAAAAGTTGCTACCAGAGCAGAGGCGGCCAGATTGAAGAGGCACTGCTTAGGTTCACCTTTTCCTTACTGCACGTAAGCCACGTCCAGCTCTTCGCTGCACTCTGGATTTCCCTTCTCCGCGGCACTTAGCGCGGTGCTGCGTGTGTGCAACTCGGCGCCTAGAAGTGACCGCCAATGCTTTCAGAGCGGGCTGCAAGGGAACCAAGGAGCAGCACAAGCAGCAGTGCTTCAGCTTGCTCCTTCCGACTGCTAAGGGCACTTGGGAAGGCAAGCGAGAGTCAACCACCTTCCTCTCCTAGTAGCCTCTAACGTGGTGCACACAAGCACGGCACATAGCCGCTTCGTTCACCGCCCTCGCCCTCGCCCACGCCTTGCTCCGCTTTCACTTGCCGGCGGCCAGAAGCCGCTGCAGGGGCGCCACATACCCAGCAGTGTGCGGGCAGCCAAGAGCTCGAGAACGCTTCTTCTGCCCAAGCCAGCCTAGGGCGTGCACCTTTGTTCTCAGAGCTCCGTGTAACAGTCTGCCTCTCTCGCAGTTCGAATGGAAAACGAAAGCTTTTCGCCTACGCCCTTCACAGAGATCCGTTGCCAGGACGAGAATGTCTTGTGGCCGGAGCTCGCCCCCGCCGCGAGGAAGCTGCTCTTAGCACCGCGTTGCAGGGACACGTCTCGCTTCTTGACTTCGTGCTTAGCGCTCTCCGAATTCGCTGCTAGCTCCGCGGTCCTTCTCAGCTGCAAGTAGCAGCGCTCGCAGTACATAGAGCTTCGCAAGGACCGAAGACCCGGAGGGACATATCGCACACGACAATGTGCCAGGACAGAGACGTGTTCTACATTGTCCCTTCTCGTCATCCAGTTTGTGCCTCTGCTGCTTCTGCTGTTAGGAATCGCTCCGTGAAAGACGAGCGAGAGCGTCTTTCTGGGTGCATTGCACTGAGTGAGTGCTCGCTAGGGACTTTGCACTCGGAGCCAAGGCAACAGGGCGTGCTTGTCCGCAGAACTGAGAGCACGCTGTTGGGCAGAGCTGAAACTGACCGCTGCAGTTCAGCTCTCTCCGGACGGCAGACGCCGAAGAACGCAGCCGCTTGCGAGCGGCGCAGTGCAGCGAAGAGCACACGAGCAGCCAAAGAGCTCCTTCACAATCGCTTTCACTTCTCAGTGCTCTTGCTGCTTGGAAAAGCAGCACACAGCCGTTGCACGCCAGGGCAAAAGCTGGGGCAGTGCCCGTCTTCACTCCTTCGCTGTGCTGTACTCCATGCAGCTAGAACGAAGCGAGAAGGACGCGAGGACGAAGAAGGCGTTCTTAAAGTAGCCCCTTGTCAGCAGCCCTGAAAGGGCGCATAACACACGGCGTCTCGCTGCCCTCCGTTCTACATACTCGCGGCTCCCTTTGCCGACTTGCAAAAGTTGCTACCAGAGCAGAGGCGGCCAGATTGAAGAGGCACTGCTTAGGTTCACCTTTTCCTTACTGCACGTAAGCCACGTCCAGCTCCTCGCTGCACTCTGGATTTCCCTTCTCCGCGGCACTTAGCGTGGTGCTGCGTGTGTGCAACTCGGCGCCTAGAAGTGACCGCCAATGCTTTCAGAGCGGGCTGCAAGGGAACCAAGGAGCAGCACAAGCAGCAGTGCTTCAGCTTGCTCCTTCCGACTGCTAAGGGCACTTGGGAAGGCAAGCGAGAGTCAACCACCTTCCTCTCCTAGTAGCCTCTAACGTGGTGCACACAAGCACGGCGCTCTTGCCGCTTCGTTCACCGCCCTCGCCCACGCCTTGCTCCGCTTTCACTTGCCGGCGGCCAGAAGCCGCTGCAGGGGCGCCACATACCCAGCAGTGTGCGGGCAGCCAAGAGCTCGAGAACGCTTCTTCTGCCCAAGCCCGCCTAGGGCGTGCACCTTTGTTCTCAGAGCTCCGTGTAACAGTCTGCCTCTCTCGCAGTTCGAATGGAAAACGAAAGCTTTTCGCCTACGCCCTTCACGGAGATCCGTTGCTACGACGAGAATGTCTTGTGGCCGGAGCTCGCCCCCGCCGCGAGGAAGCTGCTCTTAGCACCGCGTTGCAGGGACACGTCTCGCTTCTTGACTTCGTGCTTAGCGCTCTCCGAATTCGCTGCTAGCTCCGCGGTCCTTCTCAGCTGCAAGTAGCAGCGCTCGCAGTACATAGAGCTTCGCAAGGACCGAAGACCCGGAGGGACATATCGCACACGACAATGTGCCAGGACAGAGACGTGTTCTACATTGTCCCTTCTCGTCATCCAGTTTGTGCCTCTGCTGCTTCTGCTGTTAGGAATCGCTGCTTGAAAGACGAGCGAGAGCGTCTTTCTGGGTGCATTGCACTGAGTGAGTGCTCGCTAGGGACTTTGCACTCGGAGCCAAGGCAACAGGGCGTGCTTGTCCGCAGAACTGAGAGCACGCTGTTGGGCAGAGCTGAAACTGACCGCTGCAGTTCAGCTCTCTCCGGACGGCAGACGCCGAAGAACGCAGCCGCTTGCGAGCGGCGCAGTGCAGCGAAGAGCACACGAGCAGCCAAAGAGCTCCTTCACAATCGCTTTCACTTCTCAGTGCTCTTGCTGCTTGGAAAAGCAGCACACAGCCGTTGCACGCCAGGGCAAAAGCTGGGGCAGTGCCCGTCTTCACTCCTTCGCTGTGCTGTACTCCATGCAGCTAGAACGAAGCGAGAAGGACGCGAGGACGAAGAAGGCGTTCTTAAAGTAGCCCCTTGTCAGCAGCCCTGAAAGGGCGCATAACACACGGCGTCTCGCCGCCCTCCGTTCTACATACTCGCGGCTCCCTTTGCCGACTTGCAAAAGTTGCTACCAGAGCAGAGGCGGCCAGATTGAAGAGGCACTGCTTAGGTTCACCTTTTCCTTACTGCACGTAAGCCACGTCCAGCTCTTCGCTGCACTCTGGATTTCCCTTCTCCGCGGCACTTAGCGTGGTGCTGCGTGTGTGCAACTCGGCGCCTAGAAGTGACCGCCAATGCTTTCAGAGCGGGCTGCAAGGGAACCAAGGAGCAGCACAAGCAGCAGTGCTTCAGCTTGCTCCTTCCGACTGCTAAGGGCACTTGGGAAGGCAAGCGAGAGTCAACCACCTTCCTCTCCTAGTAGCCTCTAACGTGGTGCACACAAGCACGGCACATAGCCGCTTCGTTCACCGCCCTCGCCCTCGCCCTCGCCCACGCCTTGCTCCGCTTTCACTTGCCGGCGGCCAGAAGCCGCTGCAGGGGCGCCACATACCCAGCAGTGTGCGGGCAGCCAAGAGCTCGAGAACGCTTCTTCTGCCCAAGCCAGCCTAGGGCGTGCACCTTTGTTCTCAGAGCTCCGTGTAACAGTCTGCGTCTCTCGCAGTTCGAATGGAAAACGAAAGCTTTTCGCCTACGCCCTTCACGGAGATCCGTTGCTACGACGAGAATGTCTTGTGGCCGGAGCTCGCCCCCGCCGCGAGGAAGCTGCTCTTAGCACCGCGTTGCAGGGACACGTCTCGCTTCTTGACTTCGTGCTTAGCGCTCTCCGAATTCGCTGCTAGCTCCGCGGTCCTTCTCAGCTGCAAGTAGCAGCGCTCGCAGTACATAGAGCTTCGCAAGGACCGAAGACCCGGAGGGACATATCGCACACGACAATGTGCCAGGACAGAGACGTGTTCTACATTGTCCCTTCTCGTCATCCAGTTTGTGCCTCTGCTGCTTCTGCTGTTAGGAATCGCTCCTTGAAAGACGAGCGAGAGCGTCTTTCTGGGTGCATTGCACTGAGTGAGTGCTCGCTAGGGACTTTGCACTCGGAGCCAAGGCAACAGGGCGTGCTTGTCCGCAGAACTGAGAGCACGCTGTTGGGCAGAGCTGAAACTGACCGCTGCAGTTCAGCTCTCTCCGGACGGCAGACGCCGAAGAACGCAGCCGCTTGCGAGCGGCGCAGTGCAGCGAAGACCACACGAGCAGCCAAAG
The DNA here is from genome assembly GCF_052056855.1 of Sturnus vulgaris. Taxonomy (NCBI): domain Eukaryota; kingdom Metazoa; phylum Chordata; class Aves; order Passeriformes; family Sturnidae; genus Sturnus; species Sturnus vulgaris. The sequence goes on along the minus strand of NW_028275905.1, from coordinate 395,896 downwards.
AGCTCCTTCACAATCGCTTTCACTTCTCAGTGCTCTTGCTGCTTGGAAAAGCAGCACACAGCCGTTGCACGCCAGGGCAAAAGCTGGGGCAGTGCCCGTCTTCACTCCTTCGCTGTGCTGTACTCCATGCAGCTAGAACGAAGCGAGAAGGACGCGAGGACGAAGAAGGCGTTCTTAAAGTAGCCCCTTGTCAGCAGCCCTGAAAGGGCGCATAACACACGGCGTCTCGCCGCCCTCCGTTCTACATACTCGCGGCTCCCTTTGCCGACTTGCAAAAGTTGCTACCAGAGCAGAGGCGGCCAGATTGAAGAGGCACTGCTTAGGTTCACCTTTTCCTTACTGCACGTAAGCCACGTCCAGCTCTTCGCTGCACTCTGGATTTCCCTTCTCCGCGGCACTTAGCGTGGTGCTGCGTGTGTGCAACTCGGCGCCTAGAAGTGACCGCCAATGCTTTCAGAGCGGGCTGCAAGGGAACCAAGGAGCAGCACAAGCAGCAGTGCTTCAGCTTGCTCCTTCCGACTGCTAAGGGCACTTGGGAAGGCAAGCGAGAGTCAACCACCTTCCTCTCCTAGTAGCCTCTAACGTGGTGCACACAAGCACGGCACATAGCCGCTTCGTTCACCGCCCTCGCCCTCGCCCACGCCTTGCTCCGCTTTCACTTGCCGGCGGCCAGAAGCCGCTGCAGGGGCGCCACATACCCAGCAGTGTGCGGGCAGCCAAGAGCTCGAGAACGCTTCTTCTGCCCAAGCCCGCCTAGGGCGTGCACCTTTGTTCTCAGAGCTCCGTGTAACAGTCTGCGTCTCTCGCAGTTCGAATGGAAAACGAAAGCTTTTCGCCTACGCCCTTCACGGAGATCCGTTGCTGCGACGAGAATGTCTTGTGGCCGGAGCTCGCCCCCGCCGCGAGGAAGCTGCTCTTAGCACCGCGTTGCAGGGACACGTCTCGCTTCTTGACTTCGTGCTTAGCGCTCTCCGAATTCGCTGCTAGCTCCGCGGTCCTTCTCAGCTGCAAGTAGCAGCGCTCGCAGTACATAGAGCTTCGCAAGGACCGAAGACCCGGAGGGACATATCGCACACGACAATGTGCCAGGACAGAGACGTGTTCTACATTGTCCCTTCTCGTCATCCAGTTTGTGCCTCTGCTGCTTCTGCTGTTAGGAATCGCTGCTTGAAAGACGAGCGAGAGCGTCTTTCTGGGTGCATTGCACTGAGTGAGTGCTCGCTAGGGACTTTGCACTCGGAGCCAAGGCAACAGGGCGTGCTTGTCCGCAGAACTGAGAGCACGCTGTTGGGCAGAGCTGAAACTGACCGCTGCAGTTCAGCTCTCTCCGGACGGCAGACGCCGAAGAACGCAGCCGCTTGCGAGCGGCGCAGTGCAGCGAAGAGCACACGAGCAGCCAAAGAGCTCCTTCACAATCGCTTTCACTTCTCAGTGCTCTTGCTGCTTGGAAAAGCAGCACACAGCCGTTGCACGCCAGGGCAAAAGCTGGGGCAGTGCCCGTCTTCACTCCTTCGCTGTGCTGTACTCCATGCAGCTAGAACGAAGCGAGAAGGACGCGAGGACGAAGAAGGCGTTCTTAAAGTAGCCCCTTGTCAGCAGCCCTGAAAGGGCGCATAACACACGGCGTCTCGCTGCCCTCCGTTCTACATACTCGCGGCTCCCTTTGCCGACTTGCAAAAGTTGCTACCAGAGCAGAGGCGGCCAGATTGAAGAGGCACTGCTTAGGTTCACCTTTTCCTTACTGCACGTAAGCCACGTCCAGCTCCTCGCTGCACTCTGGATTTCCCTTCTCCGCGGCACTTAGCGTGGTGCTGCGTGTGTGCAACTCGGCGCCTAGAAGTGACCGCCAATGCTTTCAGAGCGGGCTGCAAGGGAACCAAGGAGCAGCACAAGCAGCAGTGCTTCAGCTTGCTCCTTCCGACTGCTAAGGGCACTTGGGAAGGCAAGCGAGAGTCAACCACCTTCCTCTCCTAGTAGCCTCTAACGTGGTGCACACAAGCACGGCGCTCTTGCCGCTTCGTTCACCGCCCTCGCCCACGCCTTGCTCCGCTTTCACTTGCCGGCGGCCAGAAGCCGCTGCAGGGGCGCCACATACCCAGCAGTGTGCGGGCAGCCAAGAGCTCGAGAACGCTTCTTCTGCCCAAGCCCGCCTAGGGCGTGCACCTTTGTTCTCAGAGCTCCGTGTAACAGTCTGCGTCTCTCGCAGTTCGAATGGAAAACGAAAGCTTTTCGCCTACGCCCTTCACGGAGATCCGTTGTTACGACGAGAATGTCTTGTGGCCGGAGCTCGCCCCCGCCGCGAGGAAGCTGCTCTTAGCACCGCGTTGCAGGGACACGTCTCGCTTCTTGACTTCGTGCTTAGCGCTCTCCGAATTCGCTGCTAGCTCCGCGGTCCTTCTCAGCTGCAAGTAGCAGCGCTCGCAGTACATAGAGCTTCGCAAGGACCGAAGACCCGGAGGGACATATCGCACACGACAATGTGCCAGGACAGAGACGTGTTCTACATTGTCCCTTCTCGTCATCCAGTTTGTGCCTCTGCTGCTTCTGCTGTTAGGAATCGCTGCTTGAAAGACGAGCGAGAGCGTCTTTCTGGGTGCATTGCACTGAGTGAGTGCTCGCTAGGGACTTTGCACTCGGAGCCAAGGCAACAGGACGTGCTTGTCCGCAGAACTGAGAGCACGCTGTTGGGCAGAGCTGAAACTGACCGCTGCAGTTCAGCTCTCTCCGGACGGCAGACGCCGAAGAACGCAGCCGCTTGCGAGCGGCGCAGTGCAGCGAAGAGCACACGAGCAGCCAAAGAGCTCCTTCACAATCGCTTTCACTTCTCAGTGCTCTTGCTGCTTGGAAAAGCAGCACACAGCCGTTGCACGCCAGGGCAAAAGCTGGGGCAGTGCCCGTCTTCACTCCTTCGCTGTGCTGTACTCCATGCAGCTAGAGCGAAGCGAGAAGGACGCGAGGACGAAGAAGGCGTTCTTAAAGTAGCCCCTTGTCAGCAGCCCTGAAAGGGCGCATAACACACGGCGTCTCGCCGCCCTCCGTTCTACATACTCGCGGCTCCCTTTGCCGACTTGCAAAAGTTGCTACCAGAGCAGAGGCGGCCAGATTGAAGAGGCACTGCTTAGGTTCACCTTTTCCTTACTGCACGTAAGCCACGTCCAGCTCCTCGCTGCACTCTGGATTTCCCTTCTCCGCGACACTTAACGCGGTGCTGTGTGTGTGCAACTCGGCGCCTAGAAGTGACCGCCAATGCTTTCAGAGCGGGCTGCAAGGGAACCAAGGAGCAGCACAAGCAGCAGTGCTTCAGCTTGCTCCTTCCGACTGCTAAGGGCACTTGGGAAGGCAAGCGAGAGTCAACCACCTTCCTCTCCTAGTAGCCTCTAACGTGGTGCACACAAGCACGGCACATAGCCGCTTCGTTCACCGCCCTCGCCCACGCCTTGCTCCGCTTTCACTTGCCGGCGGCCAGAAGCCGCTGCAGGGGCGCCACATACCCAGCAGTGTGCGGGCAGCCAAGAGCTCGAGAACGCTTCTTCTGCCCAAGCCCGCCTAGGGCGTGCACCTTTGTTCTCAGAGCTCCGTGTAACAGTCTGCGTCTCTCGCAGTTCGAATGGAAAACGAAAGCTTTTCGCCTACGCCCTTCACGGAGATCCGTTGCTGCGACGAGAATGTCTTGTGGCCGGAGCTCGCCCCCGCCGCGAGGAAGCTGCTCTTAGCACCGCGTTGCAGGGACACGTCTCGCTTCTTGACTTCGTGCTTAGCGCTCTCCGAATTCGCTGCTAGCTCCGCGGTCCTTCTCAGCTGCAAGTAGCAGCGCTCGCAGTACATAGAGCTTCGCAAGGACCGAAGACCCGGAGGGACATATCGCACACGACAATGTGCCAGGACAGAGACGTGTTCTACATTGTCCCTTCTCGTCATCCAGTTTGTGCCTCTGCTGCTTCTGCTGTTAGGAATCGCTCCGTGAAAGACGAGCGAGAGCGTCTTTCTGGGTGCATTGCACTGAGTGAGTGCTCGCTAGGGACTTTGCACTCGGAGCCAAGGCAACAGGGCGTGCTTGTCCGCAGAACTGAGAGCACGCTGTTGGGCAGAGCTGAAACTGACCGCTGCAGTTCAGCTCTCTCCGGACGGCAGACGCCGAAGAACGCAGCCGCTTGCGAGCGGCGCAGTGCAGCGAAGAGCACACGAGCAGCCAAAGAGCTCCTTCACAATCGCTTTCACTTCTCAGTGCTCTTGCTGCTTGGAAAAGCAGCACACAGCCGTTGCACGCCAGGGCAAAAGCTGGGGCAGTGCCCGTCTTCACTCCTTCGCTGTGCTGTACTCCATGCAGCTAGAACGAAGCGAGAAGGACGCGAGGACGAAGAAGGCGTTCTTAAAGTAGCCCCTTGTCAGCAGCCCTGAAAGGGCGCATAACACACGGCGTCTCGCTGCCCTCCGTTCTACATACTCGCGGCTCCCTTTGCCGACTTGCAAAAGTTGCTACCAGAGCAGAGGCGGCCAGATTGAAGAGGCACTGCTTAGGTTCACCTTTTCCTTACTGCACGTAAGCCACGTCCAGCTCCTCGCTGCACTCTGGATTTCCCTTCTCCGCGGCACTTAGCGCGGTGCTGCGTGTGTGCAACTCGGCGCCTAGAAGTGACCGCCAATGCTTTCAGAGCGGGCTGCAAGGGAACCAAGGAGCAGCACAAGCAGCAGTGCTTCAGCTTGCTCCTTCCGACTGCTAAGGGCACTTGGGAAGGCAAGCGAGAGTCAACCACCTTCCTCTCCTAGTAGCCTCTAACGTGGTGCACACAAGCACGGCGCTCTTGCCGCTTCGTTCACCGCCCTCGCCCACGCCTTGCTCCGCTTTCACTTGCCGGCGGCCAGAAGCCGCTGCAGGGGCGCCACATACCCAGCAGTGTGCGGGCAGCCAAGAGCTCGAGAACGCTTCTTCTGCCCAAGCCCGCCTAGGGCGTGCACCTTTGTTCTCAGAGCTCCGTGTAACAGTCTGCCTCTCTCGCAGTTCGAATGGAAAACGAAAGCTTTTCGCCTACGCCCTTCACGGAGATCCGTTGCTACGACGAGAATGTCTTGTGGCCGGAGCTCGCCCCCGCCGCGAGGAAGCTGCTCTTAGCACCGCGTTGCAGGGACACGTCTCGCTTCTTGACTTCGTGCTTAGCGCTCTCCGAATTCGCTGCTAGCTCCGCGGTCCTTCTCAGCTGCAAGTAGCAGCGCTCGCAGTACATAGAGCTTCGCAAGGACCGAAGACCCGGAGGGACATATCGCACACGACAATGTGCCAGGACAGAGACGTGTTCTACATTGTCCCTTCTCGTCATCCAGTTTGTGCCTCTGCTGCTTCTGCTGTTAGGAATCGCTGCTTGAAAGACGAGCGAGAGCGTCTTTCTGGGTGCATTGCACTGAGTGAGTGCTCGCTAGGGACTTTGCACTCGGAGCCAAGGCAACAGGGCGTGCTTGTCCGCAGAACTGAGAGCACGCTGTTGGGCAGAGCTGAAACTGACCGCTGCAGTTCAGCTCTCTCCGGACGGCAGACGCCGAAGAACGCAGCCGCTTGCGAGCGGCGCAGTGCAGCGAAGAGCACACGAGCAGCCAAAGAGCTCCTTCACAATCGCTTTCACTTCTCAGTGCTCTTGCTGCTTGGAAAAGCAGCACACAGCCGTTGCACGCCAGGGCAAAAGCTGGGGCAGTGCCCGTCTTCACTCCTTCGCTGTGCTGTACTCCATGCAGCTAGAACGAAGCGAGAAGGACGCGAGGACGAAGAAGGCGTTCTTAAAGTAGCCCCTTGTCAGCAGCCCTGAAAGGGCGCATAACACACGGCGTCTCGCTGCCCTCCGTTCTACATACTCGCGGCTCCCTTTGCCGACTTGCAAAAGTTGCTACCAGAGCAGAGGCGGCCAGATTGAAGAGGCACTGCTTAGGTTCACCTTTTCCTTACTGCACGTAAGCCACGTCCAGCTCCTCGCTGCACTCTGGATTTCCCTTCTCCGCGGCACTTAGCGTGGTGCTGCGTGTGTGCAACTCGGCGCCTAGAAGTGACCGCCAATGCTTTCAGAGCGGGCTGCAAGGGAACCAAGGAGCAGCACAAGCAGCAGTGCTTCAGCTTGCTCCTTCCGACTGCTAAGGGCACTTGGGAAGGCAAGCGAGAGTCAACCACCTTCCTCTCCTAGTAGCCTCTAACGTGGTGCACACAAGCACGGCACATAGCCGCTTCGTTCACCGCCCTCGCCCTCGCCCACGCCTTGCTCCGCTTTCACTTGCCGGCGGCCAGAAGCCGCTGCAGGGGCGCCACATACCCAGCAGTGTGCGGGCAGCCAAGAGCTCGAGAACGCTTCTTCTGCCCAAGCCAGCCTAGGGCGTGCACCTTTGTTCTCAGAGCTCCGTGTAACAGTCTGCGTCTCTCGCAGTTCGAATGGAAAACGAAAGCTTTTCGCCTACGCCCTTCACGGAGATCCGTTGCTACGACGAGAATGTCTTGTGGCCGGAGCTCGCCCCCGCCGCGAGGAAGCTGCTCTTAGCACCGCGTTGCAGGGACACGTCTCGCTTCTTGACTTCGTGCTTAGCGCTCTCCGAATTCGCTGCTAGCTCCGCGGTCCTTCTCAGCTGCAAGTAGCAGCGCTCGCAGTACATAGAGCTTCGCAAGGACCGAAGACCCGGAGGGACATATCGCACACGACAATGTGCCAGGACAGAGACGTGTTCTACATTGTCCCTTCTCGTCATCCAGTTTGTGCCTCTGCTGCTTCTGCTGTTAGGAATCGCTCCTTGAAAGACGAGCGAGAGCGTCTTTCTGGGTGCATTGCACTGAGTGAGTGCTCGCTAGGGACTTTGCACTCGGAGCCAAGGCAACAGGGCGTGCTTGTCCGCAGAACTGAGAGCACGCTGTTGGGCAGAGCTGAAACTGACCGCTGCAGTTCAGCTCTCTCCGGACGGCAGACGCCGAAGAACGCAGCCGCTTGCGAGCGGCGCAGTGCAGCGAAGAGCACACGAGCAGCCAAAGAGCTCCTTCACAATCGCTTTCACTTCTCAGTGCTCTTGCTGCTTGGAAAAGCAGCACACAGCCGTTGCACGCCAGGGCAAAAGCTGGGGCAGTGCCCGTCTTCACTCCTTCGCTGTGCTGTACTCCATGCAGCTAGAACGAAGCGAGAAGGACGCGAGGACGAAGAAGGCGTTCTTAAAGTAGCCCCTTGTCAGCAGCCCTGAAAGGGCGCATAACACACGGCGTCTCGCTGCCCTCCGTTCTACATACTCGCGGCTCCCTTTGCCGACTTGCAAAAGTTGCTACCAGAGCAGAGGCGGCCAGATTGAAGAGGCACTGCTTAGGTTCACCTTTTCCTTACTGCACGTAAGCCACGTCCAGCTCCTCGCTGCACTCTGGATTTCCCTTCTCCGCGGCACTTAGCGTGGTGCTGCGTGTGTGCAACTCGGCGCCTAGAAGTGACCGCCAATGCTTTCAGAGCGGGCTGCAAGGGAACCAAGGAGCAGCACAAGCAGCAGTGCTTCAGCTTGCTCCTTCCGACTGCTAAGGGCACTTGGGAAGGCAAGCGAGAGTCAACCACCTTCCTCTCCTAGTAGCCTCTAACGTGGTGCACACAAGCACGGCGCTCTTGCCGCTTCGTTCACCGCCCTCGCCCACGCCTTGCTCCGCTTTCACTTGCCGGCGGCCAGAAGCCGCTGCAGGGGCGCCACATACCCAGCAGTGTGCGGGCAGCCAAGAGCTCGAGAACGCTTCTTCTGCCCAAGCCCGCCTAGGGCGTGCACCTTTGTTCTCAGAGCTCCGTGTAACAGTCTGCCTCTCTCGCAGTTCGAATGGAAAACGAAAGCTTTTCGCCTACGCCCTTCACGGAGATCCGTTGCTACGACGAGAATGTCTTGTGGCCGGAGCTCGCCCCCGCCGCGAGGAAGCTGCTCTTAGCACCGCGTTGCAGGGACACGTCTCGCTTCTTGACTTCGTGCTTAGCGCTCTCCGAATTCGCTGCTAGCTCCGCGGTCCTTCTCAGCTGCAAGTAGCAGCGCTCGCAGTACATAGAGCTTCGCAAGGACCGAAGACCCGGAGGGACATATCGCACACGACAATGTGCCAGGACAGAGACGTGTTCTACATTGTCCCTTCTCGTCATCCAGTTTGTGCCTCTGCTGCTTCTGCTGTTAGGAATCGCTGCTTGAAAGACGAGCGAGAGCGTCTTTCTGGGTGCATTGCACTGAGTGAGTGCTCGCTAGGGACTTTGCACTCGGAGCCAAGGCAACAGGGCGTGCTTGTCCGCAGAACTGAGAGCACGCTGTTGGGCAGAGCTGAAACTGACCGCTGCAGTTCAGCTCTCTCCGGACGGCAGACGCCGAAGAACGCAGCCGCTTGCGAGCGGCGCAGTGCAGCGAAGAGCACACGAGCAGCCAAAGAGCTCCTTCACAATCGCTTTCACTTCTCAGTGCTCTTGCTGCTTGGAAAAGCAGCACACAGCCGTTGCACGCCAGGGCAAAAGCTGGGGCAGTGCCCGTCTTCACTCCTTCGCTGTGCTGTACTCCATGCAGCTAGAACGAAGCGAGAAGGACGCGAGGACGAAGAAGGCGTTCTTAAAGTAGCCCCTTGTCAGCAGCCCTGAAAGGGCGCATAACACACGGCGTCTCGCTGCCCTCCGTTCTACATACTCGCGGCTCCCTTTGCCGACTTGCAAAAGTTGCTACCAGAGCAGAGGCGGCCAGATTGAAGAGGCACTGCTTAGGTTCACCTTTTCCTTACTGCACGTAAGCCACGTCCAGCTCCTCGCTGCACTCTGGATTTCCCTTCTCCGCGGCACTTAGCGTGGTGCTGCGTGTGTGCAACTCGGCGCCTAGAAGTGACCGCCAATGCTTTCAGAGCGGGCTGCAAGGGAACCAAGGAGCAGCACAAGCAGCAGTGCTTCAGCTTGCTCCTTCCGACTGCTAAGGGCACTTGGGAAGGCAAGCGAGAGTCAACCACCTTCCTCTCCTAGTAGCCTCTAACGTGGTGCACACAAGCACGGCACATAGCCGCTTCGTTCACCGCCCTCGCCCTCGCCCACGCCTTGCTCCGCTTTCACTTGCCGGCGGCCAGAAGCCGCTGCAGGGGCGCCACATACCCAGCAGTGTGCGGGCAGCCAAGAGCTCGAGAACGCTTCTTCTGCCCAAGCCAGCCTAGGGCGTGCACCTTTGTTCTCAGAGCTCCGTGTAACAGTCTGCCTCTCTCGCAGTTCGAATGGAAAACGAAAGCTTTTCGCCTACGCCCTTCACAGAGATCCGTTGCCAGGACGAGAATGTCTTATGGCCGGAGATCGCCCCCGCCGCGAGGAAGCTGCTCTTAGCACCGCGTTGCAGGGACACGTCTCGCTTCTTGACTTCGTGCTTAGCGCTCTCCGAATTCGCTGCTAGCTCCGCGGTCCTTCTCAGCTGCAAGTAGCAGCGCTCGCAGTACATAGAGCTTCGCAAGGACCGAAGACCCGGAGGGACATATCGCACACGACAATGTGCCAGGACAGAGACGTGTTCTACATTGTCCCTTCTCGTCATCCAGTTTGTGCCTCTGCTGCTTCTGCTGTTAGGAATCGCTCCGTGAAAGACGAGCGAGAGCGTCTTTCTGGGTGCATTGCACTGAGTGAGTGCTCGCTAGGGACTTTGCACTCGGAGCCAAGGCAACAGGGCGTGCTTGTCCGCAGAACTGAGAGCACGCTGTTGGGCAGAGCTGAAACTGACCGCTGCAGTTCAGCTCTCTCCGGACGGCAGACGCCGAAGAACGCAGCCGCTTGCGAGCGGCGCAGTGCAGCGAAGAGCACACGAGCAGCCAAAGAGCTCCTTCACAATCGCTTTCACTTCTCAGTGCTCTTGCTGCTTGGAAAAGCAGCACACAGCCGTTGCACGCCAGGGCAAAAGCTGGGGCAGTGCCCGTCTTCACTCCTTCGCTGTGCTGTACTCCATGCAGCTAGAACGAAGCGAGAAGGACGCGAGGACGAAGAAGGCGTTCTTAAAGTAGCCCCTTGTCAGCAGCCCTGAAAGGGCGCATAACACACGGCGTCTCGCTGCCCTCCGTTCTACATACTCGCGGCTCCCTTTGCCGACTTGCAAAAGTTGCTACCAGAGCAGAGGCGGCCAGATTGAAGAGGCACTGCTTAGGTTCACCTTTTCCTTACTGCACGTAAGCCACGTCCAGCTCCTCGCTGCACTCTGGATTTCCCTTCTCCGCGGCACTTAGCGTGGTGCTGCGTGTGTGCAACTCGGCGCCTAGAAGTGACCGCCAATGCTTTCAGAGCGGGCTGCAAGGGAACCAAGGAGCAGCACAAGCAGCAGTGCTTCAGCTTGCTCCTTCCGACTGCTAAGGGCACTTGGGAAGGCAAGCGAGAGTCAACCACCTTCCTCTCCTAGTAGCCTCTAACGTGGTGCACACAAGCACGGCGCTCTTGCCGCTTCGTTCACCGCCCTCGCCCACGCCTTGCTCCGCTTTCACTTGCCGGCGGCCAGAAGCCGCTGCAGGGGCGCCACATACCCAGCAGTGTGCGGGCAGCCAAGAGCTCGAGAACGCTTCTTCTGCCCAAGCCCGCCTAGGGCGTGCACCTTTGTTCTCAGAGCTCCGTGTAACAGTCTGCGTCTCTCGCAGTTCGAATGGAAAACGAAAGCTTTTCGCCTACGCCCTTCACGGAGATCCGTTGTTACGACGAGAATGTCTTGTGGCCGGAGCTCGCCCCCGCCGCGAGGAAGCTGCTCTTAGCACCGCGTTGCAGGGACACGTCTCGCTTCTTGACTTCGTGCTTAGCGCTCTCCGAATTCGCTGCTAGCTCCGCGGTCCTTCTCAGCTGCAAGTAGCAGCGCTCGCAGTACATAGAGCTTCGCAAGGACCGAAGACCCGGAGGGACATATCGCACACGACAATGTGCCAGGACAGAGACGTGTTCTACATTGTCCCTTCTCGTCATCCAGTTTGTGCCTCTGCTGCTTCTGCTGTTAGGAATCGCTGCTTGAAAGACGAGCGAGAGCGTCTTTCTGGGTGCATTGCACTGAGTGAGTGCTCGCTAGGGACTTTGCACTCGGAGCCAAGGCAACAGGACGTGCTTGTCCGCAGAACTGAGAGCACGCTGTTGGGCAGAGCTGAAACTGACCGCTGCAGTTCAGCTCTCTCCGGACGGCAGACGCCGAAGAACGCAGCCGCTTGCGAGCGGCGCAGTGCAGCGAAGAGCACACGAGCAGCCAAAGAGCTCCTTCACAATCGCTTTCACTTCTCAGTGCTCTTGCTGCTTGGAAAAGCAGCACACAGCCGTTGCACGCCAGGGCAAAAGCTGGGGCAGTGCCCGTCTTCACTCCTTCGCTGTGCTGTACTCCATGCAGCTAGAGCGAAGCGAGAAGGACGCGAGGACGAAGAAGGCGTTCTTAAAGTAGCCCCTTGTCAGCAGCCCTGAAAGGGCGCATAACACACGGCGTCTCGCCGCCCTCCGTTCTACATACTCGCGGCTCCCTTTGCCGACTTGCAAAAGTTGCTACCAGAGCAGAGGCGGCCAGATTGAAGAGGCACTGCTTAGGTTCACCTTTTCCTTACTGCACGTAAGCCACGTCCAGCTCCTCGCTGCACTCTGGATTTCCCTTCTCCGCGACACTTAACGCGGTGCTGTGTGTGTGCAACTCGGCGCCTAGAAGTGACCGCCAATGCTTTCAGAGCGGGCTGCAAGGGAACCAAGGAGCAGCACAAGCAGCAGTGCTTCAGCTTGCTCCTTCCGACTGCTAAGGGCACTTGGGAAGGCAAGCGAGAGTCAACCACCTTCCTCTCCTAGTAGCCTCTAACGTGGTGCACACAAGCACGGCACATAGCCGCTTCGTTCACCGCCCTCGCCCACGCCTTGCTCCGCTTTCACTTGCCGGCGGCCAGAAGCCGCTGCAGGGGCGCCACATACCCAGCAGTGTGCGGGCAGCCAAGAGCTCGAGAACGCTTCTTCTGCCCAAGCCCGCCTAGGGCGTGCACCTTTGTTCTCAGAGCTCCGTGTAACAGTCTGCGTCTCTCGCAGTTCGAATGGAAAACGAAAGCTTTTCGCCTACGCCCTTCACGGAGATCCGTTGCTGCGACGAGAATGTCTTGTGGCCGGAGCTCGCCCCCGCCGCGAGGAAGCTGCTCTTAGCACCGCGTTGCAGGGACACGTCTCGCTTCTTGACTTCGTGCTTAGCGCTCTCCGAATTCGCTGCTAGCTCCGCGGTCCTTCTCAGCTGCAAGTAGCAGCGCTCGCAGTACATAGAGCTTCGCAAGGACCGAAGACCCGGAGGGACATATCGCACACGACAATGTGCCAGGACAGAGACGTGTTCTACATTGTCCCTTCTCGTCATCCAGTTTGTGCCTCTGCTGCTTCTGCTGTTAGGAATCGCTCCGTGAAAGACGAGCGAGAGCGTCTTTCTGGGTGCATTGCACTGAGTGAGTGCTCGCTAGGGACTTTGCACTCGGAGCCAAGGCAACAGGGCGTGCTTGTCCGCAGAACTGAGAGCACGCTGTTGGGCAGAGCTGAAACTGACCGCTGCAGTTCAGCTCTCTCCGGACGGCAGACGCCGAAGAACGCAGCCGCTTGCGAGCGGCGCAGTGCAGCGAAGAGCACACGAGCAGCCAAAGAGCTCCTTCACAATCGCTTTCACTTCTCAGTGCTCTTGCTGCTTGGAAAAGCAGCACACAGCCGTTGCACGCCAGGGCAAAAGCTGGGGCAGTGCCCGTCTTCACTCCTTCGCTGTGCTGTACTCCATGCAGCTAGAACGAAGCGAGAAGGACGCGAGGACGAAGAAGGCGTTCTTAAAGTAGCCCCTTGTCAGCAGCCCTGAAAGGGCGCATAACACACGGCGTCTCGCTGCCCTCCGTTCTACATACTCGCGGCTCCCTTTGCCGACTTGCAAAAGTTGCTACCAGAGCAGAGGCGGCCAGATTGAAGAGGCACTGCTTAGGTTCACCTTTTCCTTACTGCACGTAAGCCACGTCCAGCTCCTCGCTGCACTCTGGATTTCCCTTCTCCGCGGCACTTAGCGCGGTGCTGCGTGTGTGCAACTCGGCGCCTAGAAGTGACCGCCAATGCTTTCAGAGCGGGCTGCAAGGGAACCAAGGAGCAGCACAAGCAGCAGTGCTTCAGCTTGCTCCTTCCGACTGCTAAGGGCACTTGGGAAGGCAAGCGAGAGTCAACCACCTTCCTCTCCTAGTAGCCTCTAACGTGGTGCACACAAGCACGGCACATAGCCGCTTCGTTCACCGCCCTCGCCCTCGCCCACGCCTTGCTCCGCTTTCACTTGCCGGCGGCCAGAAGCCGCTGCAGGGGCGCCACATACCCAGCAGTGTGCGGGCAGCCAAGAGCTCGAGAACGCTTCTTCTGCCCAAGCCAGCCTAGGGCGTGCACCTTTGTTCTCAGAGCTCCGTGTAACAGTCTGCGTCTCTCGCAGTTCGAATGGAAAACGAAAGCTTTTCGCCTACGCCCTTCACGGAGATCCGTTGCTACGACGAGAATGTCTTGTGGCCGGAGCTCGCCCCCGCCGCGAGGAAGCTGCTCTTAGCACCGCGTTGCAGGGACACGTCTCGCTTCTTGACTTCGTGCTTAGCGCTCTCCGAATTCGCTGCTAGCTCCGCGGTCCTTCTCAGCTGCAAGTAGCAGCGCTCGCAGTACATAGAGCTTCGCAAGGACCGAAGACCCGGAGGGACATATCGCACACGACAATGTGCCAGGACAGAGACGTGTTCTACATTGTCCCTTCTCGTCATCCAGTTTGTGCCTCTGCTGCTTCTGCTGTTAGGAATCGCTCCTTGAAAGACGAGCGAGAGCGTCTTTCTGGGTGCATTGCACTGAGTGAGTGCTCGCTAGGGACTTTGCACTCGGAGCCAAGGCAACAGGGCGTGCTTGTCCGCAGAACTGAGAGCACGCTGTTGGGCAGAGCTGAAACTGACCGCTGCAGTTCAGCTCTCTCCGGACGGCAGACGCCGAAGAACGCAGCCGCTTGCGAGCGGCGCAGTGCAGCGAAGAGCACACGAGCAGCCAAAGAGCTCCTTCACAATCGCTTTCACTTCTCAGTGCTCTTGCTGCTTGGAAAAGCAGCACACAGCCGTTGCACGCCAGGGCAAAAGCTGGGGCAGTGCCCGTCTTCACTCCTTCGCTGTGCTGTACTCCATGCAGCTAGAACGAAGCGAGAAGGACGCGAGGACGAAGAAGGCGTTCTTAAAGTAGCCCCTTGTCAGCAGCCCTGAAAGGGCGCATAACACACGGCGTCTCGCTGCCCTCCGTTCTACATACTCGCGGCTCCCTTTGCCGACTTGCAAAAGTTGCTACCAGAGCAGAGGCGGCCAGATTGAAGAGGCACTGCTTAGGTTCACCTTTTCCTTACTGCACGTAAGCCACGTCCAGCTCCTCGCTGCACTCTGGATTTCCCTTCTCCGCGGCACTTAGCGTGGTGCTGCGTGTGTGCAACTCGGCGCCTAGAAGTGACCGCCAATGCTTTCAGAGCGGGCTGCAAGGGAACCAAGGAGCAGCACAAGCAGCAGTGCTTCAGCTTGCTCCTTCCGACTGCTAAGGGCACTTGGGAAGGCAAGCGAGAGTCAACCACCTTCCTCTCCTAGTAGCCTCTAACGTGGTGCACACAAGCACGGCACATAGCCGCTTCGTTCACCGCCCTCGCCCTCGCCCACGCCTTGCTCCGCTTTCACTTGCCGGCGGCCAGAAGCCGCTGCAGGGGCGCCACATACCCAGCAGTGTGCGGGCAGCCAAGAGCTCGAGAACGCTTCTTCTGCCCAAGCCAGCCTAGGGCGTGCACCTTTGTTCTCAGAGCTCCGTGTAACAGTCTGCGTCTCTCGCAGTTCGAATGGAAAACGAAAGCTTTTCGCCTACGCCCTTCACGGAGATCCGTTGCTACGACGAGAATGTCTTGTGGCCGGAGCTCGCCCCCGCCGCGAGGAAGCTGCTCTTAGCACCGCGTTGCAGGGACACGTCTCGCTTCTTGACTTCGTGCTTAGCGCTCTCCGAATTCGCTGCTAGCTCCGCGGTCCTTCTCAGCTGCAAGTAGCAGCGCTCGCAGTACATAGAGCTTCGCAAGGACCGAAGACCCGGAGGGACATATCGCACACGACAATGTGCCAGGACAGAGACGTGTTCTACATTGTCCCTTCTCGTCATCCAGTTTGTGCCTCTGCTGCTTCTGCTGTTAGGAATCGCTCCTTGAAAGACGAGCGAGAGCGTCTTTCTGGGTGCATTGCACTGAGTGAGTGCTCGCTAGGGACTTTGCACTCGGAGCCAAGGCAACAGGGCGTGCTTGTCCGCAGAACTGAGAGCACGCTGTTGGGCAGAGCTGAAACTGACCGCTGCAGTTCAGCTCTCTCCGGACGGCAGACGCCGAAGAACGCAGCCGCTTGCGAGCGGCGCAGTGCAGCGAAGAGCACACGAGCAGCCAAAGAGCTCCTTCACAATCGCTTTCACTTCTCAGTGCTCTTGCTGCTTGGAAAAGCAGCACACAGCCGTTGCACGCCAGGGCAAAAGCTGGGGCAGTGCCCGTCTTCACTCCTTCGCTGTGCTGTACTCCATGCAGCTAGAACGAAGCGAGAAGGACGCGAGGACGAAGAAGGCGTTCTTAAAGTAGCCCCTTGTCAGCAGCCCTGAAAGGGCGCATAACACACGGCGTCTCGCCGCCCTCCGTTCTACATACTCGCGGCTCCCTTTGCCGACTTGCAAAAGTTGCTACCAGAGCAGAGGCGGCCAGATTGAAGAGGCACTGCTTAGGTTCACCTTTTCCTTACTGCACGTAAGCCACGTCCAGCTCCTCGCTGCACTCTGGATTTCCCTTCTCCGCGGCACTTAGCGTGGTGCTGCGTGTGTGCAACTCGGCGCCTAGAAGTGACCGCCAATGCTTTCAGAGCGGGCTGCAAGGGAACCAAGGAGCAGCACAAGCAGCAGTGCTTCAGCTTGCTCCTTCCGACTGCTAAGGGCACTTGGGAAGGCAAGCGAGAGTCAACCACCTTCCTCTCCTAGTAGCCTCTAACGTGGTGCACACAAGCACGGCGCTCTTGCCGCTTCGTTCACCGCCCTCGCCCACGCCTTGCTCCGCTTTCACTTGCCGGCGGCCAGAAGCCGCTGCAGGGGCGCCACATACCCAGCAGTGTGCGGGCAGCCAAGAGCTCGAGAACGCTTCTTCTGCCCAAGCCCGCCTAGGGCGTGCACCTTTGTTCTCAGAGCTCCGTGTAACAGTCTGCGTCTCTCGCAGTTCGAATGGAAAACGAAAGCTTTTCGCCTACGCCCTTCACGGAGATCCGTTGCTACGACGAGAATGTCTTGTGGCCGGAGCTCGCCCCCGCCGCGAGGAAGCTGCTCTTAGCACCGCGTTGCAGGGACACGTCTCGCTTCTTGACTTCGTGCTTAGCGCTCTCCGAATTCGCTGCTAGCTCCGCGGTCCTTCTCAGCTGCAAGTAGCAGCGCTCGCAGTACATAGAGCTTCGCAAGGACCGAAGACCCGGAGGGACATATCGCACACGACAATGTGCCAGGACAGAGACGTGTTCTACATTGTCCCTTCTCGTCATCCAGTTTGTGCCTCTGCTGCTTCTGCTGTTAGGAATCGCTCCTTGAAAGACGAGCGAGAGCGTCTTTCTGGGTGCATTGCACTGAGTGAGTGCTCGCTAGGGACTTTGCACTCGGAGCCAAGGCAACAGGGCGTGCTTGTCCGCAGAACTGAGAGCACGCTGTTGGGCAGAGCTGAAACTGACCGCTGCAGTTCAGCTCTCTCCGGACGGCAGACGCCGAAGAACGCAGCCGCTTGCGAGCGGCGCAGTGCAGCGAAGAGCACACGAGCAGCCAAAGAGCTCCTTCACAATCGCTTTCACTTCTCAGTGCTCTTGCTGCTTGGAAAAGCAGCACACAGCCGTTGCACGCCAGGGCAAAAGCTGGGGCAGTGCCCGTCTTCACTCCTTCGCTGTGCTGTACTCCATGCAGCTAGAACGAAGCGAGAAGGACGCGAGGACGAAGAAGGCGTTCTTAAAGTAGCCCCTTGTCAGCAGCCCTGAAAGGGCGCATAACACACGGCGTCTCGCCGCCCTCCGTTCTACATACTCGCGGCTCCCTTTGCCGACTTGCAAAAGTTGCTACCAGAGCAGAGGCGGCCAGATTGAAGAGGCACTGCTTAGGTTCACCTTTTCCTTACTGCACGTAAGCCACGTCCAGCTCCTCGCTGCACTCTGGATTTCCCTTCTCTGCGGCACTTAGCGTGGTGCTGCGTGTGTGCAACTCGGCGCCTAGAAGTGACCGCCAATGCTTTCAGAGCGGGCTGCAAGGGAACCAAGGAGCAGCACAAGCAGCAGTGCTTCAGCTTGCTCCTTCCGACTGCTAAGGGCACTTGGGAAGGCAAGCGAGAGTCAACCACCTTCCTCTCCTAGTAGCCTCTAACGTGGTGCACACAAGCACGGCGCTCTTGCCGCTTCGTTCACCGCCCTCGCCCACGCCTTGCTCCGCTTTCACTTGCCGGCGGCCAGAAGCCGCTGCAGGGGCGCCACATACCCAGCAGTGTGCGGGCAGCCAAGAGCTCGAGAACGCTTCTTCTGCCCAAGCCCGCCTAGGGCGTGCACCTTTGTTCTCAGAGCTCCGTGTAACAGTCTGCCTCTCTCGCAGTTCGAATGGAAAACGAAAGCTTTTCGCCTACGCCCTTCACGGAGATCCGTTGCTACGACGAGAATGTCTTGTGGCCGGAGCTCGCCCCCGCCGCGAGGAAGCTGCTCTTAGCACCGCGTTGCAGGGACACGTCTCGCTTCTTGACTTCGTGCTTAGCGCTCTCCGAATTCGCTGCTAGCTCCGCGGTCCTTCTCAGCTGCAAGTAGCAGCGCTCGCAGTACATAGAGCTTCGCAAGGACCGAAGACCCGGAGGGACATATCGCACACGACAATGTGCCAGGACAGAGACGTGTTCTACATTGTCCCTTCTCGTCATCCAGTTTGTGCCTCTGCTGCTTCTGCTGTTAGGAATCGCTCCTTGAAAGACGAGCGAGAGCGTCTTTCTGGGTGCATTGCACTGAGTGAGTGCTCGCTAGGGACTTTGCACTCGGAGCCAAGGCAACAGGGCGTGCTTGTCCGCAGAACTGAGAGCACGCTGTTGGGCAGAGCTGAAACTGACCGCTGCAGTTCAGCTCTCTCCGGACGGCAGACGCCGAAGAACGCAGCCGCTTGCGAGCGGCGCAGTGCAGCGAAGAGCACACGAGCAGCCAAAGAGCTCCTTCACAATCGCTTTCACTTCTCAGTGCTCTTGCTGCTTGGAAAAGCAGCACACAGCCGTTGCACGCCAGGGCAAAAGCTGGGGCAGTGCCCGTCTTCACTCCTTCGCTGTGCTGTACTCCATGCAGCTAGAACGAAGCGAGAAGGACGCGAGGACGAAGAAGGCGTTCTTAAAGTAGCCCCTTGTCAGCAGCCCTGAAAGGGCGCATAACACACGGCGTCTCGCCGCCCTCCGTTCTACATACTCGCGGCTCCCTTTGCCGACTTGCAAAAGTTGCTACCAGAGCAGAGGCGGCCAGATTGAAGAGGCACTGCTTAGGTTCACCTTTTCCTTACTGCACGTAAGCCACGTCCAGCTCCTCGCTGCACTCTGGATTTCCCTTCTCTGCGGCACTTAGCGTGGTGCTGCGTGTGTGCAACTCGGCGCCTAGAAGTGACCGCCAATGCTTTCAGAGCGGGCTGCAAGGGAACCAAGGAGCAGCACAAGCAGCAGTGCTTCAGCTTGCTCCTTCCGACTGCTAAGGGCACTTGGGAAGGCAAGCGAGAGTCAACCACCTTCCTCTCCTAGTAGCCTCTAACGTGGTGCACACAAGCACGGCGCTCTTGCCGCTTCGTTCACCGCCCTCGCCCACGCCTTGCTCCGCTTTCACTTGCCGGCGGCCAGAAGCCGCTGCAGGGGCGCCACATACCCAGCAGTGTGCGGGCAGCCAAGAGCTCGAGAACGCTTCTTCTGCCCAAGCCCGCCTAGGGCGTGCACCTTTGTTCTCAGAGCTCCGTGTAACAGTCTGCCTCTCTCGCAGTTCGAATGGAAAACGAAAGCTTTTCGCCTACGCCCTTCACGGAGATCCGTTGCTACGACGAGAATATCTTGTGGCCGGAGCTCGCCCCCGCCGCGAGGAAGCTGCTCTTAGCACCGCGTTGCAGGGACACGTCTCGCTTCTTGACTTCGTGCTTAGCGCTCTCCGAATTCGCTGCTAGCTCCGCGGTCCTTCTCAGCTGCAAGTAGCAGCGCTCGCAGTACATAGAGCTTCGCAAGGACCGAAGACCCGGAGGGACATATCGCACACGACAATGTGCCAGGACAGAGACGTGTTCTACATTGTCCCTTCTCGTCATCCAGTTTGTGCCTCTGCTGCTTCTGCTGTTAGGAATCGCTGCTTGAAAGACGAGCGAGAGCGTCTTTCTGGGTGCATTGCACTGAGTGAGTGCTCGCTAGGGACTTTGCACTCGGAGCCAAGGCAACAGGGCGTGCTTGTCCGCAGAACTGAGAGCACGCTGTTGGGCAGAGCTGAAACTGACCGCTGCAGTTCAGCTCTCTCCGGACGGCAGACGCCGAAGAACGCAGCCGCTTGCGAGCGGCGCAGTGCAGCGAAGAGCACACGAGCAGCCAAAGAGCTCCTTCACAATCGCTTTCACTTCTCAGTGCTCTTGCTGCTTGGAAAAGCAGCACACAGCCGTTGCACGCCAGGGCAAAAGCTGGGGCAGTGCCCGTCTTCACTCCTTCGCTGTGCTGTACTCCATGCAGCTAGAACGAAGCGAGAAGGACGCGAGGACGAAGAAGGCGTTCTTAAAGTAGCCCCTTGTCAGCAGCCCTGAAAGGGCGCATAACACACGGCGTCTCGCCGCCCTCCGTTCTACATACTCGCGGCTCCCTTTGCCGACTTGCAAAAGTTGCTACCAGAGCAGAGGCGGCCAGATTGAAGAGGCACTGCTTAGGTTCACCTTTTCCTTACTGCACGTAAGCCACGTCCAGCTCTTCGCTGCACTCTGGATTTCCCTTCTCCGCGGCACTTAGCGTGGTGCTGCGTGTGTGCAACTCGGCGCCTAGAAGTGACCGCCAATGCTTTCAGAGCGGGCTGCAAGGGAACCAAGGAGCAGCACAAGCAGCAGTGCTTCAGCTTGCTCCTTCCGACTGCTAAGGGCACTTGGGAAGGCAAGCGAGAGTCAACCACCTTCCTCTCCTAGTAGCCTCTAACGTGGTGCACACAAGCACGGCACATAGCCGCTTCGTTCACCGCCCTCGCCCTCGCCCTCGCCCACGCCTTGCTCCGCTTTCACTTGCCGGCGGCCAGAAGCCGCTGCAGGGGCGCCACATACCCAGCAGTGTGCGGGCAGCCAAGAGCTCGAGAACGCTTCTTCTGCCCAAGCCAGCCTAGGGCGTGCACCTTTGTTCTCAGAGCTCCGTGTAACAGTCTGCGTCTCTCGCAGTTCGAATGGAAAACGAAAGCTTTTCGCCTACGCCCTTCACGGAGATCCGTTGCTACGACGAGAATGTCTTGTGGCCGGAGCTCGCCCCCGCCGCGAGGAAGCTGCTCTTAGCACCGCGTTGCAGGGACACGTCTCGCTTCTTGACTTCGTGCTTAGCGCTCTCCGAATTCGCTGCTAGCTCCGCGGTCCTTCTCAGCTGCAAGTAGCAGCGCTCGCAGTACATAGAGCTTCGCAAGGACCGAAGACCCGGAGGGACATATCGCACACGACAATGTGCCAGGACAGAGACGTGTTCTACATTGTCCCTTCTCGTCATCCAGTTTATGCCTCTGCTGCTTCTGCTGTTAGGAATCGCTCCTTGAAAGACGAGCGAGAGCGTCTTTCTGGGTGCATTGCACTGAGTGAGTGCTCGCTAGGGACTTTGCACTCGGAGCCAAGGCAACAGGGCGTGCTTGTCCGCAGAACTGAGAGCACGCTGTTGGGCAGAGCTGAAACTGACCGCTGCAGTTCAGCTCTCTCCGGACGGCAGACGCCGAAGAACGCAGCCGCTTGCGAGCGGCGCAGTGCAGCGAAGAGCACACGAGCAGCCAAAGAGCTCCTTCACAATCGCTTTCACTTCTCAGTGCTCTTGCTGCTTGGAAAAGCAGCACACAGCCGTTGCACGCCAGGGCAAAAGCTGGGGCAGTGCCCGTCTTCACTCCTTCGCTGTGCTGTACTCCATGCAGCTAGAACGAAGCGAGAAGGACGCGAGGACGAAGAAGGCGTTCTTAAAGTAGCCCCTTGTCAGCAGCCCTGAAAGGGCGCATAACACACGGCGTCTCGCCGCCCTCCGTTCTACATACTCGCGGCTCCCTTTGCCGACTTGCAAAAGTTGCTACCAGAGCAGAGGCGGCCAGATTGAAGAGGCACTGCTTAGGTTCACCTTTTCCTTACTGCACGTAAGCCACGTCCAGCTCCTCGCTGCACTCTGGATTTCCCTTCTCCGCGGCACTTAGCGTGGTGCTGCGTGTGTGCAACTCGGCGCCTAGAAGTGACCGCCAATGCTTTCAGAGCGGGCTGCAAGGGAACCAAGGAGCAGCACAAGCAGCAGTGCTTCAGCTTGCTCCTTCCGACTGCTAAGGGCACTTGGGAAGGCAAGCGAGAGTCAACCACCTTCCTCTCCTAGTAGCCTCTAACGTGGTGCACACAAGCACGGCGCTTTTGCCGCTTCGTTCACCGCCCTCGCCCACGCCTGGCGCCGCTTTCACTTGCCGGCGGCCAGAAGCCGCTGCAGAGGCGCCACATAGCCAGCAGTGGGCCGGCAGCCAAGAGCTCGAGAACGCTGCTTCAACCCAAGCCCGCCTAGGGCGTGCACCTTTGTTCTCAGAGCCCCGTTCAACAGTCTGCCTCTCTCGCAGTTCGAATGGAAAACGAAAGCTTTTCGCCTACGCCCTTCACAGAGATCCGTTGCCAGGACGAGAACGTCTTGTGGCCGGAGCTCGCCCCCGCCGCGAGGAAGCTGCTATTAGCAGCGCATTGCAGGGACACGTCTCGCTTCTTGACTTCGTGCTTAGCGCTCTCCGAAATCGCTGATAGCTCCGCGGTCCTTCTCAGCTGCAAGTAGCAGCGCTCGCAGTACATAGAGCTTCGCAAGGACCGAAGACCCGGAGGGACATATCGCACACGACAATGTGCCAGGACAGAGACGTGTTCTACATTGTCCCTTCTCGTCATCCAGTTTGTGCCTCTGCTGCTTCTGCTGTTAGGAATCGCTGCTTGAAAGACGAGCGAGAGCGTCTTTCTGGGTGCATTGCACTGAGTGAGTGCTCGCTAGGGACTTTGCACTCGGAGCCAAGGCAACAGGGCGTGCTTGTCCGCAGAACTGAGAGCACGCTGTTGGGCAGAGCTGAAACTGACCGCTGCAGTTCAGCTCTCTCCGGACGGCAGACGCCGAAGAACGCAGCCGCTTGCGAGCGGCGCAGTGCAGCGAAGAGCACACGAGCAGCCAAAGAGCTCCTTCACAATCGCTTTCACTTCTCAGTGCTCTTGCTGCTTGGAAAAGCAGCACACAGCCGTTGCACGCCAGGGCAAAAGCTGGGGCAGTGCCCGTCTTCACTCCTTCGCTGTGCTGTACTCCATGCAGCTAGAACGAAGCGAGAAGGACGCGAGGACGAAGAAGGCGTTCTTAAAGTAGCCCCTTGTCAGCAGCCCTGAAAGGGCGCATAACACACGGCGTCTCGCCGCCCTCCGTTCTACATACTCGCGGCTCCCTTTGCCGACTTGCAAAAGTTGCTACCAGAGCAGAGGCGGCCAGATTGAAGAGGCACTGCTTAGGTTCACCTTTTCCTTACTGCACGTAAGCCACGTCCAGCTCTTCGCTGCACTCTGGATTTCCCTTCTCCGCGGCACTTAGCGTGGTGCTGCGTGTGTGCAACTCGGCGCCTAGAAGTGACCGCCAATGCTTTCAGAGCGGGCTGCAAGGGAACCAAGGAGCAGCACAAGCAGCAGTGCTTCAGCTTGCTCCTTCCGACTGCTAAGGGCACTTGGGAAGGCAAGCGAGAGTCAACCACCTTCCTCTCCTAGTAGCCTCTAACGTGGTGCACACAAGCACGGCACATAGCCGCTTCGTTCACCGCCCTCGCCCTCGCCCACGCCTTGCTCCGCTTTCACTTGCCGGCGGCCAGAAGCCGCTGCAGGGGCGCCACATACCCAGCAGTGTGCGGGCAGCCAAGAGCTCGAGAACGCTTCTTCTGCCCAAGCCCGCCTAGGGCGTGCACCTTTGTTCTCAGAGCTCCGTGTAACAGTCTGCGTCTCTCGCAGTTCGAATGGAAAACGAAAGCTTTTCGCCTACGCCCTTCACGGAGATCCGTTGTTACGACGAGAATGTCTTGTGGCCGGAGCTCGCCCCCGCCGCGAGGAAGCTGCTCTTAGCACCGCGTTGCAGGGACACGTCTCGCTTCTTGACTTCGTGCTTAGCGCTCTCCGAATTCGCTGCTAGCTCCGCGGTCCTTCTCAGCTGCAAGTAGCAGCGCTCGCAGTACATAGAGCTTCGCAAGGACCGAAGACCCGGAGGGACATATCGCACACGACAATGTGCCAGGACAGAGACGTGTTCTACATTGTCCCTTCTCGTCATCCAGTTTGTGCCTCTGCTGCTTCTGCTGTTAGGAATCGCTGCTTGAAAGACGAGCGAGAGCGTCTTTCTGGGTGCATTGCACTGAGTGAGTGCTCGCTAGGGACTTTGCACTCGGAGCCAAGGCAACAGGGCGTGCTTGTCCGCAGAACTGAGAGCACGCTGTTGGGCAGAGCTGAAACTGACCGCTGCAGTTCAGCTCTCTCCGGACGGCAGACGCCGAAGAACGCAGCCGCTTGCGAGCGGCGCAGTGCAGCGAAGAGCACACGAGCAGCCAAAGAGCTCCTTCACAATCGCTTTCACTTCTCAGTGCTCTTGCTGCTTGGAAAAGCAGCACACAGCCGTTGCACGCCAGGGCAAAAGCTGGGGCAGTGCCCGTCTTCACTCCTTCGCTGTGCTGTACTCCATGCAGCTAGAGCGAAGCGAGAAGGACGCGAGGACGAAGAAGGCGTTCTTAAAGTAGCCCCTTGTCAGCAGCCCTGAAAGGGCGCATAACACACGGCGTCTCGCCGCCCTCCGTTCTACATACTCGCGGCTCCCTTTGCCGACTTGCAAAAGTTGCTACCAGAGCAGAGGCGGCCAGATTGAAGAGGCACTGCTTAGGTTCACCTTTTCCTTACTGCACGTAAGCCACGTCCAGCTCCTCGCTGCACTCTGGATTTCCCTTCTCCGCGACACTTAACGCGGTGCTGCGTGTGTGCAACTCGGCGCCTAGAAGTGACCGCCAATGCTTTCAGAGCGGGCTGCAAGGGAACCAAGGAGCAGCACAAGCAGCAGTGCTTCAGCTTGCTCCTTCCGACTGCTAAGGGCACTTGGGAAGGCAAGCGAGAGTCAACCACCTTCCTCTCCTAGTAGCCTCTAACGTGGTGCACACAAGCACGGCGCTCTTGCCGCTTCGTTCACCGCCCTCGCCCACGCCTTGCTCCGCTTTCACTTGCCGGCGGCCAGAAGCCGCTGCAGGGGCGCCACATACCCAGCAGTGTGCGGGCAGCCAAGAGCTCGAGAACGCTTCTTCTGCCCAAGCCCGCCTAGGGCGTGCACCTTTGTTCTCAGAGCTCCGTGTAACAGTCTGCCTCTCTCGCAGTTCGAATGGAAAACGAAAGCTTTTCGCCTACGCCCTTCACGGAGATCCGTTGCTACGACGAGAATGTCTTGTGGCCGGAGCTCGCCCCCGCCGCGAGGAAGCTGCTCTTAGCACCGCGTTGCAGGGACACGTCTCGCTTCTTGACTTCGTGCTTAGCGCTCTCCGAATTCGCTGCTAGCTCCGCGGTCCTTCTCAGCTGCAAGTAGCAGCGCTCGCAGTACATAGAGCTTCGCAAGGACCGAAGACCCGGAGGGACATATCGCACACGACAATGTGCCAGGACAGAGACGTGTTCTACATTGTCCCTTCTCGTCATCCAGTTTGTGCCTCTGCTGCTTCTGCTGTTAGGAATCGCTGCTTGAAAGACGAGCGAGAGCGTCTTTCTGGGTGCATTGCACTGAGTGAGTGCTCGCTAGGGACTTTGCACTCGGAGCCAAGGCAACAGGGCGTGCTTGTCCGCAGAACTGAGAGCACGCTGTTGGGCAGAGCTGAAACTGACCGCTGCAGTTCAGCTCTCTCCGGACGGCAGACGCCGAAGAACGCAGCCGCTTGCGAGCGGCGCAGTGCAGCGAAGAGCACACGAGCAGCCAAAGAGCTCCTTCACAATCGCTTTCACTTCTCAGTGCTCTTGCTGCTTGGAAAAGCAGCACACAGCCGTTGCACGCCAGGGCAAAAGCTGGGGCAGTGCCCGTCTTCACTCCTTCGCTGTGCTGTACTCCATGCAGCTAGAACGAAGCGAGAAGGACGCGAGGACGAAGAAGGCGTTCTTAAAGTAGCCCCTTGTCAGCAGCCCTGAAAGGGCGCATAACACACGGCGTCTCGCTGCCCTCCGTTCTACATACTCGCGGCTCCCTTTGCCGACTTGCAAAAGTTGCTACCAGAGCAGAGGCGGCCAGATTGAAGAGGCACTGCTTAGGTTCACCTTTTCCTTACTGCACGTAAGCCACGTCCAGCTCCTCGCTGCACTCTGGATTTCCCTTCTCCGCGGCACTTAGCGTGGTGCTGCGTGTGTGCAACTCGGCGCCTAGAAGTGACCGCCAATGCTTTCAGAGCGGGCTGCAAGGGAACCAAGGAGCAGCACAAGCAGCAGTGCTTCAGCTTGCTCCTTCCGACTGCTAAGGGCACTTGGGAAGGCAAGCGAGAGTCAACCACCTTCCTCTCCTAGTAGCCTCTAACGTGGTGCACACAAGCACGGCACATAGCCGCTTCGTTCACCGCCCTCGCCCTCGCCCACGCCTTGCTCCGCTTTCACTTGCCGGCGGCCAGAAGCCGCTGCAGGGGCGCCACATACCCAGCAGTGTGCGGGCAGCCAAGAGCTCGAGAACGCTTCTTCTGCCCAAGCCAGCCTAGGGCGTGCACCTTTGTTCTCAGAGCTCCGTGTAACAGTCTGCCTCTCTCGCAGTTCGAATGGAAAACGAAAGCTTTTCGCCTACGCCCTTCACAGAGATCCGTTGCCAGGACGAGAATGTCTTGTGGCCGGAGATCGCCCCCGCCGCGAGGAAGCTGCTCTTAGCACCGCGTTGCAGGGACACGTCTCGCTTCTTGACTTCGTGCTTAGCGCTCTCCGAATTCGCTGCTAGCTCCGCGGTCCTTCTCAGCTGCAAGTAGCAGCGCTCGCAGTACATAGAGCTTCGCAAGGACCGAAGACCCGGAGGGACATATCGCACACGACAATGTGCCAGGACAGAGACGTGTTCTACATTGTCCCTTCTCGTCATCCAGTTTGTGCCTCTGCTGCTTCTGCTGTTAGGAATCGCTGCTTGAAAGACGAGCGAGAGCGTCTTTCTGGGTGCATTGCACTGAGTGAGTGCTCGCTAGGGACTTTGCACTCGGAGCCAAGGCAACAGGGCGTGCTTGTCCGCAGAACTGAGAGCACGCTGTTGGGCAGAGCTGAAACTGACCGCTGCAGTTCAGCTCTCTCCGGACGGCAGACGCCGAAGAACGCAGCCGCTTGCGAGCGGCGCAGTGCAGCGAAGAGCACACGAGCAGCCAAAGAGCTCCTTCACAATCGCTTTCACTTCTCAGTGCTCTTGCTGCTTGGAAAAGCAGCACACAGCCGTTGCACGCCAGGGCAAAAGCTGGGGCAGTGCCCGTCTTCACTCCTTCGCTGTGCTGTACTCCATGCAGCTAGAACGAAGCGAGAAGGACGCGAGGACGAAGAAGGCGTTCTTAAAGTAGCCCCTTGTCAGCAGCCCTGAAAGGGCGCATAACACACGGCGTCTCGCTGCCCTCCGTTCTACATACTCGCGGCTCCCTTTGCCGACTTGCAAAAGTTGCTACCAGAGCAGAGGCGGCCAGATTGAAGAGGCACTGCTTAGGTTCACCTTTTCCTTACTGCACGTAAGCCACGTCCAGCTCCTCGCTGCACTCTGGATTTCCCTTCTCCGCGGCACTTAGCGTGGTGCTGCGTGTGTGCAACTCGGCGCCTAGAAGTGACCGCCAATGCTTTCAGAGCGGGCTGCAAGGGAACCAAGGAGCAGCACAAGCAGCAGTGCTTCAGCTTGCTCCTTCCGACTGCTAAGGGCACTTGGGAAGGCAAGCGAGAGTCAACCACCTTCCTCTCCTAGTAGCCTCTAACGTGGTGCACACAAGCACGGCGCTCTTGCCGCTTCGTTCACCGCCCTCGCCCTCGCCCACGCCTTGCTCCGCTTTCACTTGCCGGCGGCCAGAAGCCGCTGCAGGGGCGCCACATACCCAGCAGTGTGCGGGCAGCCAAGAGCTCGAGAACGCTTCTTCTGCCCAAGCCCGCCTAGGGCGTGCACCTTTGTTCTCAGAGCTCCGTGTAACAGTCTGCGTCTCTCGCAGTTCGAATGGAAAACGAAAGCTTTTCGCCTACGCCCTTCACGGAGATCCGTTGTTACGACGAGAATGTCTTGTGGCCGGAGCTCGCCCCCGCCGCGAGGAAGCTGCTCTTAGCACCGCGTTGCAGGGACACGTCTCGCTTCTTGACTTCGTGCTTAGCGCTCTCCGAATTCGCTGCTAGCTCCGCGGTCCTTCTCAGCTGCAAGTAGCAGCGCTCGCAGTACATAGAGCTTCGCAAGGACCGAAGACCCGGAGGGACATATCGCACACGACAATGTGCCAGGACAGAGACGTGTTCTACATTGTCCCTTCTCGTCATCCAGTTTGTGCCTCTGCTGCTTCTGCTGTTAGGAATCGCTGCTTGAAAGACGAGCGAGAGCGTCTTTCTGGGTGCATTGCACTGAGTGAGTGCTCGCTAGGGACTTTGCACTCGGAGCCAAGGCAACAGGACGTGCTTGTCCGCAGAACTGAGAGCACGCTGTTGGGCAGAGCTGAAACTGACCGCTGCAGTTCAGCTCTCTCCGGACGGCAGACGCCGAAGAACGCAGCCGCTTGCGAGCGGCGCAGTGCAGCGAAGAGCACACGAGCAGCCAAAGAGCTCCTTCACAATCGCTTTCACTTCTCAGTGCTCTTGCTGCTTGGAAAAGCAGCACACAGCCGTTGCACGCCAGGGCAAAAGCTGGGGCAGTGCCCGTCTTCACTCCTTCGCTGTGCTGTACTCCATGCAGCTAGAGCGAAGCGAGAAGGACGCGAGGACGAAGAAGGCGTTCTTAAAGTAGCCCCTTGTCAGCAGCCCTGAAAGGGCGCATAACACACGGCGTCTCGCCGCCCTCCGTTCTACATACTCGCGGCTCCCTTTGCCGACTTGCAAAAGTTGCTACCAGAGCAGAGGCGGCCAGATTGAAGAGGCACTGCTTAGGTTCACCTTTTCCTTACTGCACGTAAGCCACGTCCAGCTCCTCGCTGCACTCTGGATTTCCCTTCTCCGCGACACTTAACGCGGTGCTGTGTGTGTGCAACTCGGCGCCTAGAAGTGACCGCCAATGCTTTCAGAGCGGGCTGCAAGGGAACCAAGGAGCAGCACAAGCAGCAGTGCTTCAGCTTGCTCCTTCCGACTGCTAAGGGCACTTGGGAAGGCAAGCGAGAGTCAACCACCTTCCTCTCCTAGTAGCCTCTAACGTGGTGCACACAAGCACGGCACATAGCCGCTTCGTTCACCGCCCTCGCCCACGCCTTGCTCCGCTTTCACTTGCCGGCGGCCAGAAGCCGCTGCAGGGGCGCCACATACCCAGCAGTGTGCGGGCAGCCAAGAGCTCGAGAACGCTTCTTCTGCCCAAGCCCGCCTAGGGCGTGCACCTTTGTTCTCAGAGCTCCGTGTAACAGTCTGCGTCTCTCGCAGTTCGAATGGAAAACGAAAGCTTTTCGCCTACGCCCTTCACGGAGATCCGTTGCTGCGACGAGAATGTCTTGTGGCCGGAGCTCGCCCCCGCCGCGAGGAAGCTGCTCTTAGCACCGCGTTGCAGGGACACGTCTCGCTTCTTGACTTCGTGCTTAGCGCTCTCCGAATTCGCTGCTAGCTCCGCGGTCCTTCTCAGCTGCAAGTAGCAGCGCTCGCAGTACATAGAGCTTCGCAAGGACCGAAGACCCGGAGGGACATATCGCACACGACAATGTGCCAGGACAGAGACGTGTTCTACATTGTCCCTTCTCGTCATCCAGTTTGTGCCTCTGCTGCTTCTGCTGTTAGGAATCGCTCCGTGAAAGACGAGCGAGAGCGTCTTTCTGGGTGCATTGCACTGAGTGAGTGCTCGCTAGGGACTTTGCACTCGGAGCCAAGGCAACAGGGCGTGCTTGTCCGCAGAACTGAGAGCACGCTGTTGGGCAGAGCTGAAACTGACCGCTGCAGTTCAGCTCTCTCCGGACGGCAGACGCCGAAGAACGCAGCC
Organism: Sturnus vulgaris; assembly: GCF_052056855.1. NCBI lineage: Eukaryota > Metazoa > Chordata > Aves > Passeriformes > Sturnidae > Sturnus > Sturnus vulgaris. Next base: position 366,556 of record NW_028275905.1, on the reverse strand, counting down.
GCTTGCGAGCGGCGCAGTGCAGCGAAGAGCACACGAGCAGCCAAAGAGCTCCTTCACAATCGCTTTCACTTCTCAGTGCTCTTGCTGCTTGGAAAAGCAGCACACAGCCGTTGCACGCCAGGGCAAAAGCTGGGGCAGTGCCCGTCTTCACTCCTTCGCTGTGCTGTACTCCATGCAGCTAGAACGAAGCGAGAAGGACGCGAGGACGAAGAAGGCGTTCTTAAAGTAGCCCCTTGTCAGCAGCCCTGAAAGGGCGCATAACACACGGCGTCTCGCTGCCCTCCGTTCTACATACTCGCGGCTCCCTTTGCCGACTTGCAAAAGTTGCTACCAGAGCAGAGGCGGCCAGATTGAAGAGGCACTGCTTAGGTTCACCTTTTCCTTACTGCACGTAAGCCACGTCCAGCTCCTCGCTGCACTCTGGATTTCCCTTCTCCGCGGCACTTAGCGCGGTGCTGCGTGTGTGCAACTCGGCGCCTAGAAGTGACCGCCAATGCTTTCAGAGCGGGCTGCAAGGGAACCAAGGAGCAGCACAAGCAGCAGTGCTTCAGCTTGCTCCTTCCGACTGCTAAGGGCACTTGGGAAGGCAAGCGAGAGTCAACCACCTTCCTCTCCTAGTAGCCTCTAACGTGGTGCACACAAGCACGGCGCTCTTGCCGCTTCGTTCACCGCCCTCGCCCACGCCTTGCTCCGCTTTCACTTGCCGGCGGCCAGAAGCCGCTGCAGGGGCGCCACATACCCAGCAGTGTGCGGGCAGCCAAGAGCTCGAGAACGCTTCTTCTGCCCAAGCCCGCCTAGGGCGTGCACCTTTGTTCTCAGAGCTCCGTGTAACAGTCTGCCTCTCTCGCAGTTCGAATGGAAAACGAAAGCTTTTCGCCTACGCCCTTCACGGAGATCCGTTGCTACGACGAGAATGTCTTGTGGCCGGAGCTCGCCCCCGCCGCGAGGAAGCTGCTCTTAGCACCGCGTTGCAGGGACACGTCTCGCTTCTTGACTTCGTGCTTAGCGCTCTCCGAATTCGCTGCTAGCTCCGCGGTCCTTCTCAGCTGCAAGTAGCAGCGCTCGCAGTACATAGAGCTTCGCAAGGACCGAAGACCCGGAGGGACATATCGTACACGACAATGTGCCAGGACAGAGACGTGTTCTACATTGTCCCTTCTCGTCATCCAGTTTGTGCCTCTGCTGCTTCTGCTGTTAGGAATCGCTGCTTGAAAGACGAGCGAGAGCGTCTTTCTGGGTGCATTGCACTGAGTGAGTGCTCGCTAGGGACTTTGCACTCGGAGCCAAGGCAACAGGGCGTGCTTGTCCGCAGAACTGAGAGCACGCTGTTGGGCAGAGCTGAAACTGACCGCTGCAGTTCAGCTCTCTCCGGACGGCAGACGCCGAAGAACGCAGCCGCTTGCGAGCGGCGCAGTGCAGCGAAGAGCACACGAGCAGCCAAAGAGCTCCTTCACAATCGCTTTCACTTCTCAGTGCTCTTGCTGCTTGGAAAAGCAGCACACAGCCGTTGCACGCCAGGGCAAAAGCTGGGGCAGTGCCCGTCTTCACTCCTTCGCTGTGCTGTACTCCATGCAGCTAGAACGAAGCGAGAAGGACGCGAGGACGAAGAAGGCGTTCTTAAAGTAGCCCCTTGTCAGCAGCCCTGAAAGGGCGCATAACACACGGCGTCTCGCTGCCCTCCGTTCTACATACTCGCGGCTCCCTTTGCCGACTTGCAAAAGTTGCTACCAGAGCAGAGGCGGCCAGATTGAAGAGGCACTGCTTAGGTTCACCTTTTCCTTACTGCACGTAAGCCACGTCCAGCTCTTCGCTGCACTCTGGATTTCCCTTCTCCGCGGCACTTAGCGTGGTGCTGCGTGTGTGCAACTCGGCGCCTAGAAGTGACCGCCAATGCTTTCAGAGCGGGCTGCAAGGGAACCAAGGAGCAGCACAAGCAGCAGTGCTTCAGCTTGCTCCTTCCGACTGCTAAGGGCACTTGGGAAGGCAAGCGAGAGTCAACCACCTTCCTCTCCTAGTAGCCTCTAACGTGGTGCACACAAGCACGGCACATAGCCGCTTCGTTCACCGCCCTCGCCCTCGCCCACGCCTTGCTCCGCTTTCACTTGCCGGCGGCCAGAAGCCGCTGCAGGGGCGCCACATACCCAGCAGTGTGCGGGCAGCCAAGAGCTCGAGAACGCTTCTTCTGCCCAAGCCAGCCTAGGGCGTGCACCTTTGTTCTCAGAGCTCCGTGTAACAGTCTGCGTCTCTCGCAGTTCGAATGGAAAACGAAAGCTTTTCGCCTACGCCCTTCACGGAGATCCGTTGCTACGACGAGAATGTCTTGTGGCCGGAGCTCGCCCCCGCCGCGAGGAAGCTGCTCTTAGCACCGCGTTGCAGGGACACGTCTCGCTTCTTGACTTCGTGCTTAGCGCTCTCCGAATTCGCTGCTAGCTCCGCGGTCCTTCTCAGCTGCAAGTAGCAGCGCTCGCAGTACATAGAGCTTCGCAAGGACCGAAGACCCGGAGGGACATATCGCACACGACAATGTGCCAGGACAGAGACGTGTTCTACATTGTCCCTTCTCGTCATCCAGTTTGTGCCTCTGCTGCTTCTGCTGTTAGGAATCGCTCCTTGAAAGACGAGCGAGAGCGTCTTTCTGGGTGCATTGCACTGAGTGAGTGCTCGCTAGGGACTTTGCACTCGGAGCCAAGGCAACAGGGCGTGCTTGTCCGCAGAACTGAGAGCACGCTGTTGGGCAGAGCTGAAACTGACCGCTGCAGTTCAGCTCTCTCCGGACGGCAGACGCCGAAGAACGCAGCCGCTTGCGAGCGGCGCAGTGCAGCGAAGAGCACACGAGCAGCCAAAGAGCTCCTTCACAATCGCTTTCACTTCTCAGTGCTCTTGCTGCTTGGAAAAGCAGCACACAGCCGTTGCACGCCAGGGCAAAAGCTGGGGCAGTGCCCGTCTTCACTCCTTCGCTGTGCTGTACTCCATGCAGCTAGAACGAAGCGAGAAGGACGCGAGGACGAAGAAGGCGTTCTTAAAGTAGCCCCTTGTCAGCAGCCCTGAAAGGGCGCATAACACACGGCGTCTCGCTGCCCTCCGTTCTACATACTCGCGGCTCCCTTTGCCGACTTGCAAAAGTTGCTACCAGAGCAGAGGCGGCCAGATTGAAGAGGCACTGCTTAGGTTCACCTTTTCCTTACTGCACGTAAGCCACGTCCAGCTCCTCGCTGCACTCTGGATTTCCCTTCTCCGCGGCACTTAGCGTGGTGCTGCGTGTGTGCAACTCGGCGCCTAGAAGTGACCGCCAATGCTTTCAGAGCGGGCTGCAAGGGAACCAAGGAGCAGCACAAGCAGCAGTGCTTCAGCTTGCTCCTTCCGACTGCTAAGGGCACTTGGGAAGGCAAGCGAGAGTCAACCACCTTCCTCTCCTAGTAGCCTCTAACGTGGTGCACACAAGCACGGCACATAGCCGCTTCGTTCACCGCCCTCGCCCTCGCCCACGCCTTGCTCCGCTTTCACTTGCCGGCGGCCAGAAGCCGCTGCAGGGGCGCCACATACCCAGCAGTGTGCGGGCAGCCAAGAGCTCGAGAACGCTTCTTCTGCCCAAGCCAGCCTAGGGCGTGCACCTTTGTTCTCAGAGCTCCGTGTAACAGTCTGCGTCTCTCGCAGTTCGAATGGAAAACGAAAGCTTTTCGCCTACGCCCTTCACGGAGATCCGTTGCTACGACGAGAATGTCTTGTGGCCGGAGCTCGCCCCCGCCGCGAGGAAGCTGCTCTTAGCACCGCGTTGCAGGGACACGTCTCGCTTCTTGACTTCGTGCTTAGCGCTCTCCGAATTCGCTGCTAGCTCCGCGGTCCTTCTCAGCTGCAAGTAGCAGCGCTCGCAGTACATAGAGCTTCGCAAGGACCGAAGACCCGGAGGGACATATCGCACACGACAATGTGCCAGGACAGAGACGTGTTCTACATTGTCCCTTCTCGTCATCCAGTTTGTGCCTCTGCTGCTTCTGCTGTTAGGAATCGCTCCTTGAAAGACGAGCGAGAGCGTCTTTCTGGGTGCATTGCACTGAGTGAGTGCTCGCTAGGGACTTTGCACTCGGAGCCAAGGCAACAGGGCGTGCTTGTCCGCAGAACTGAGAGCACGCTGTTGGGCAGAGCTGAAACTGACCGCTGCAGTTCAGCTCTCTCCGGACGGCAGACGCCGAAGAACGCAGCCGCTTGCGAGCGGCGCAGTGCAGCGAAGAGCACACGAGCAGCCAAAGAGCTCCTTCACAATCGCTTTCACTTCTCAGTGCTCTTGCTGCTTGGAAAAGCAGCACACAGCCGTTGCACGCCAGGGCAAAAGCTGGGGCAGTGCCCGTCTTCACTCCTTCGCTGTGCTGTACTCCATGCAGCTAGAACGAAGCGAGAAGGACGCGAGGACGAAGAAGGCGTTCTTAAAGTAGCCCCTTGTCAGCAGCCCTGAAAGGGCGCATAACACACGGCGTCTCGCCGCCCTCCGTTCTACATACTCGCGGCTCCCTTTGCCGACTTGCAAAAGTTGCTACCAGAGCAGAGGCGGCCAGATTGAAGAGGCACTGCTTAGGTTCACCTTTTCCTTACTGCACGTAAGCCACGTCCAGCTCCTCGCTGCACTCTGGATTTCCCTTCTCCGCGGCACTTAGCGTGGTGCTGCGTGTGTGCAACTCGGCGCCTAGAAGTGACCGCCAATGCTTTCAGAGCGGGCTGCAAGGGAACCAAGGAGCAGCACAAGCAGCAGTGCTTCAGCTTGCTCCTTCCGACTGCTAAGGGCACTTGGGAAGGCAAGCGAGAGTCAACCACCTTCCTCTCCTAGTAGCCTCTAACGTGGTGCACACAAGCACGGCGCTCTTGCCGCTTCGTTCACCGCCCTCGCCCACGCCTTGCTCCGCTTTCACTTGCCGGCGGCCAGAAGCCGCTGCAGGGGCGCCACATACCCAGCAGTGTGCGGGCAGCCAAGAGCTCGAGAACGCTTCTTCTGCCCAAGCCCGCCTAGGGCGTGCACCTTTGTTCTCAGAGCTCCGTGTAACAGTCTGCGTCTCTCGCAGTTCGAATGGAAAACGAAAGCTTTTCGCCTACGCCCTTCACGGAGATCCGTTGCTACGACGAGAATGTCTTGTGGCCGGAGCTCGCCCCCGCCGCGAGGAAGCTGCTCTTAGCACCGCGTTGCAGGGACACGTCTCGCTTCTTGACTTCGTGCTTAGCGCTCTCCGAATTCGCTGCTAGCTCCGCGGTCCTTCTCAGCTGCAAGTAGCAGCGCTCGCAGTACATAGAGCTTCGCAAGGACCGAAGACCCGGAGGGACATATCGCACACGACAATGTGCCAGGACAGAGACGTGTTCTACATTGTCCCTTCTCGTCATCCAGTTTGTGCCTCTGCTGCTTCTGCTGTTAGGAATCGCTCCTTGAAAGACGAGCGAGAGCGTCTTTCTGGGTGCATTGCACTGAGTGAGTGCTCGCTAGGGACTTTGCACTCGGAGCCAAGGCAACAGGGCGTGCTTGTCCGCAGAACTGAGAGCACGCTGTTGGGCAGAGCTGAAACTGACCGCTGCAGTTCAGCTCTCTCCGGACGGCAGACGCCGAAGAACGCAGCCGCTTGCGAGCGGCGCAGTGCAGCGAAGAGCACACGAGCAGCCAAAGAGCTCCTTCACAATCGCTTTCACTTCTCAGTGCTCTTGCTGCTTGGAAAAGCAGCACACAGCCGTTGCACGCCAGGGCAAAAGCTGGGGCAGTGCCCGTCTTCACTCCTTCGCTGTGCTGTACTCCATGCAGCTAGAACGAAGCGAGAAGGACGCGAGGACGAAGAAGGCGTTCTTAAAGTAGCCCCTTGTCAGCAGCCCTGAAAGGGCGCATAACACACGGCGTCTCGCCGCCCTCCGTTCTACATACTCGCGGCTCCCTTTGCCGACTTGCAAAAGTTGCTACCAGAGCAGAGGCGGCCAGATTGAAGAGGCACTGCTTAGGTTCACCTTTTCCTTACTGCACGTAAGCCACGTCCAGCTCCTCGCTGCACTCTGGATTTCCCTTCTCTGCGGCACTTAGCGTGGTGCTGCGTGTGTGCAACTCGGCGCCTAGAAGTGACCGCCAATGCTTTCAGAGCGGGCTGCAAGGGAACCAAGGAGCAGCACAAGCAGCAGTGCTTCAGCTTGCTCCTTCCGACTGCTAAGGGCACTTGGGAAGGCAAGCGAGAGTCAACCACCTTCCTCTCCTAGTAGCCTCTAACGTGGTGCACACAAGCACGGCGCTCTTGCCGCTTCGTTCACCGCCCTCGCCCACGCCTTGCTCCGCTTTCACTTGCCGGCGGCCAGAAGCCGCTGCAGGGGCGCCACATACCCAGCAGTGTGCGGGCAGCCAAGAGCTCGAGAACGCTTCTTCTGCCCAAGCCCGCCTAGGGCGTGCACCTTTGTTCTCAGAGCTCCGTGTAACAGTCTGCCTCTCTCGCAGTTCGAATGGAAAACGAAAGCTTTTCGCCTACGCCCTTCACGGAGATCCGTTGCTACGACGAGAATATCTTGTGGCCGGAGCTCGCCCCCGCCGCGAGGAAGCTGCTCTTAGCACCGCGTTGCAGGGACACGTCTCGCTTCTTGACTTCGTGCTTAGCGCTCTCCGAATTCGCTGCTAGCTCCGCGGTCCTTCTCAGCTGCAAGTAGCAGCGCTCGCAGTACATAGAGCTTCGCAAGGACCGAAGACCCGGAGGGACATATCGCACACGACAATGTGCCAGGACAGAGACGTGTTCTACATTGTCCCTTCTCGTCATCCAGTTTGTGCCTCTGCTGCTTCTGCTGTTAGGAATCGCTCCTTGAAAGACGAGCGAGAGCGTCTTTCTGGGTGCATTGCACTGAGTGAGTGCTCGCTAGGGACTTTGCACTCGGAGCCAAGGCAACAGGGCGTGCTTGTCCGCAGAACTGAGAGCACGCTGTTGGGCAGAGCTGAAACTGACCGCTGCAGTTCAGCTCTCTCCGGACGGCAGACGCCGAAGAACGCAGCCGCTTGCGAGCGGCGCAGTGCAGCGAAGAGCACACGAGCAGCCAAAGAGCTCCTTCACAATCGCTTTCACTTCTCAGTGCTCTTGCTGCTTGGAAAAGCAGCACACAGCCGTTGCACGCCAGGGCAAAAGCTGGGGCAGTGCCCGTCTTCACTCCTTCGCTGTGCTGTACTCCATGCAGCTAGAACGAAGCGAGAAGGACGCGAGGACGAAGAAGGCGTTCTTAAAGTAGCCCCTTGTCAGCAGCCCTGAAAGGGCGCATAACACACGGCGTCTCGCCGCCCTCCGTTCTACATACTCGCGGCTCCCTTTGCCGACTTGCAAAAGTTGCTACCAGAGCAGAGGCGGCCAGATTGAAGAGGCACTGCTTAGGTTCACCTTTTCCTTACTGCACGTAAGCCACGTCCAGCTCCTCGCTGCACTCTGGATTTCCCTTCTCTGCGGCACTTAGCGTGGTGCTGCGTGTGTGCAACTCGGCGCCTAGAAGTGACCGCCAATGCTTTCAGAGCGGGCTGCAAGGGAACCAAGGAGCAGCACAAGCAGCAGTGCTTCAGCTTGCTCCTTCCGACTGCTAAGGGCACTTGGGAAGGCAAGCGAGAGTCAACCACCTTCCTCTCCTAGTAGCCTCTAACGTGGTGCACACAAGCACGGCGCTCTTGCCGCTTCGTTCACCGCCCTCGCCCACGCCTTGCTCCGCTTTCACTTGCCGGCGGCCAGAAGCCGCTGCAGGGGCGCCACATACCCAGCAGTGTGCGGGCAGCCAAGAGCTCGAGAACGCTTCTTCTGCCCAAGCCCGCCTAGGGCGTGCACCTTTGTTCTCAGAGCTCCGTGTAACAGTCTGCCTCTCTCGCAGTTCGAATGGAAAACGAAAGCTTTTCGCCTACGCCCTTCACGGAGATCCGTTGCTACGACGAGAATATCTTGTGGCCGGAGCTCGCCCCCGCCGCGAGGAAGCTGCTCTTAGCACCGCGTTGCAGGGACACGTCTCGCTTCTTGACTTCGTGCTTAGCGCTCTCCGAATTCGCTGCTAGCTCCGCGGTCCTTCTCAGCTGCAAGTAGCAGCGCTCGCAGTACATAGAGCTTCGCAAGGACCGAAGACCCGGAGGGACATATCGCACACGACAATGTGCCAGGACAGAGACGTGTTCTACATTGTCCCTTCTCGTCATCCAGTTTGTGCCTCTGCTGCTTCTGCTGTTAGGAATCGCTCCGTGAAAGACGAGCGAGAGCGTCTTTCTGGGTGCATTGCACTGAGTGAGTGCTCGCTAGGGACTTTGCACTCGGAGCCAAGGCAACAGGGCGTGCTTGTCCGCAGAACTGAGAGCACGCTGTTGGGCAGAGCTGAAACTGACCGCTGCAGTTCAGCTCTCTCCGGACGGCAGACGCCGAAGAACGCAGCCGCTTGCGAGCGGCGCAGTGCAGCGAAGAGCACACGAGCAGCCAAAGAGCTCCTTCACAATCGCTTTCACTTCTCAGTGCTCTTGCTGCTTGGAAAAGCAGCACACAGCCGTTGCACGCCAGGGCAAAAGCTGGGGCAGTGCCCGTCTTCACTCCTTCGCTGTGCTGTACTCCATGCAGCTAGAGCGAAGCGAGAAGGACGCGAGGACGAAGAAGGCCTTCTTAAAGTAGCCCCTTGTCAGCAGCCCTGAAAGGGCGCATAACACACGGCGTCTCGCCGCCCTCCGTTCTACATACTCGCGGCTCCCTTTGCCGACTTGCAAAAGTTGCTACCAGAGCAGAGGCGGCCAGATTGAAGAGGCACTGCTTAGGTTCACCTTTTCCTTACTGCACGTAAGCCACGTCCAGCTCCTCGCTGCACTCTGGATTTCCCTTCTCCGCGACACTTAACGTGGTGCTGTGTGTGTGCAACTCGGCGCCTAGAAGTGACCGCCAATGCTTTCAGAGCGGGCTGCAAGGGAACCAAGGAGCAGCACAAGCAGCAGTGCTTCAGCTTGCTCCTTCCGACTGCTAAGGGCACTTGGGAAGGCAAGCGAGAGTCAACCACCTTCCTCTCCTAGTAGCCTCTAACGTGGTGCACACAAGCACGGCGCTTTTGCCGCTTCGTTCACCGCCCTCGCCCACGCCTGGCGCCGCTTTCACTTGCCGGCGGCCAGAAGCCGCTGCAGAGGCGCCACATAGCCAGCAGTGGGCCGGCAGCCAAGAGCTCGAGAACGCTGCTTCAACCCAAGCCCGCCTAGGGCGTGCACCTTTGTTCTCAGAGCCCCGTTCAACAGTCTGCCTCTCTCGCAGTTCGAATGGAAAACGAAAGCTTTTCGCCTACGCCCTTCACAGAGATCCGTTGCCAGGACGAGAACGTCTTGTGGCCGGAGCTCGCCCCCGCCGCGAGGAAGCTGCTATTAGCAGCGCATTGCAGGGACACGTCTCGCTTCTTGACTTCGTGCTTAGCGCTCTCCGAAATCGCTGATAGCTCCGCGGTCCTTCTCAGCTGCAAGTAGCAGCGCTCGCAGTACATAGAGCTTCGCAAGGACCGAAGACCCGGAGGGACATATCGCACACGACAATGTGCCAGGACAGAGACGTGTTCTACATTGTCCCTTCTCGTCATCCAGTTTGTGCCTCTGCTGCTTCTGCTGTTAGGAATCGCTCCTTGCAAGACGAGCGAGAGCGTCTTTCTGGGTGCATTGCACTGAGTGAGTGCTCGCTAGGGACTTTGCACTCGGAGCCAAGGCAACAGGGCGTGCTTGTCCGCAGAACTGAGAGCGCGCTGTTGGGCAGAGCTGAAACTGACCGCTGCAGTTCAGCTCTCTCCGGACGGCAGACGCCGAAGAACGCAGCCGCTTGCGAGCGGCGCAGTGCAGCGAAGAGCACACGAGCAGCCAAAGAGCTCCTTCACAATCGCTTTCACTTCTCAGTGCTCTTGCTGCTTGGAAAAGCAGCACACAGCCGTTGCACGCCAGGGCAAAAGCTGGGGCAGTGCCCGTCTTCACTCCTTCGCTGTGCTGTACTCCATGCAGCTAGAGCGAAGCGAGAAGGACGCGAGGACGAAGAAGGCCTTCTTAAAGTAGCCCCTTGTCAGCAGCCCTGAAAGGGCGCATAACACACGGCGTCTCGCCGCCCTCCGTTCTACATACTCGCGGCTCCCTTTGCCGACTTGCAAAAGTTGCTACCAGAGCAGAGGCGGCCAGATTGAAGAGGCACTGCTTAGGTTCACCTTTTCCTTACTGCACGTAAGCCACGTCCAGCTCCTCGCTGCACTCTGGATTTCCCTTCTCCGCGACACTTAACGTGGTGCTGTGTGTGTGCAACTCGGCGCCTAGAAGTGACCGCCAATGCTTTCAGAGCGGGCTGCAAGGGAACCAAGGAGCAGCACAAGCAGCAGTGCTTCAGCTTGCTCCTTCCGACTGCTAAGGGCACTTGGGAAGGCAAGCGAGAGTCAACCACCTTCCTCTCCTAGTAGCCTCTAACGTGGTGCACACAAGCACGGCGCTTTTGCCGCTTCGTTCACCGCCCTCGCCCACGCCTGGCGCCGCTTTCACTTGCCGGCGGCCAGAAGCCGCTGCAGAGGCGCCACATACCCAGCAGTGTGCGGGCAGCCAAGAGCTCGAGAACGCTGCTTCAACCCAAGCCCGCCTAGGGCGTGCACCTTTGTTCTCAGAGCCCCGTTCAACAGTCTGCCTCTCTCGCAGTTCGAATGGAAAACGAAAGCTTTTCGCCTACGCCCTTCACAGAGATCCGTTGCCAGGACGAGAATGTCTTGTGGCCGGAGCTCGCCCCCGCCGCGAGGAAGCTGCTCTTAGCACCGCGTTGCAGGGACACGTCTCGCTTCTTGACTTCGTGCTTAGCGCTCTCCGAATTCGCTGCTAGCTCCGCGGTCCTTCTCAGCTGCAAGTAGCAGCGCTCGCAGTACATAGAGCTTCGCAAGGACCGAAGACCCGGAGGGACATATCGCACACGACAATGTGCCAGGACAGAGACGTGTTCTACATTGTCCCTTCTCGTCATCCAGTTTGTGCCTCTGCTGCTTCTGCTGTTAGGAATCGCTGCTTGAAAGACGAGCGAGAGCGTCTTTCTGGGTGCATTGCACTGAGTGAGTGCTCGCTAGGGACTTTGCACTCGGAGCCAAGGCAACAGGGCGTGCTTGTCCGCAGAACTGAGAGCACGCTGTTGGGCAGAGCTGAAACTGACCGCTGCAGTTCAGCTCTCTCCGGACGGCAGACGCCGAAGAACGCAGCCGCTTGCGAGCGGCGCAGTGCAGCGAAGAGCACACGAGCAGCCAAAGAGCTCCTTCACAATCGCTTTCACTTCTCAGTGCTCTTGCTGCTTGGAAAAGCAGCACACAGCCGTTGCACGCCAGGGCAAAAGCTGGGGCAGTGCCCGTCTTCACTCCTTCGCTGTGCTGTACTCCATGCAGCTAGAACGAAGCGAGAAGGACGCGAGGACGAAGAAGGCGTTCTTAAAGTAGCCCCTTGTCAGCAGCCCTGAAAGGGCGCATAACACACGGCGTCTCGCCGCCCTCCGTTCTACATACTCGCGGCTCCCTTTGCCGACTTGCAAAAGTTGCTACCAGAGCAGAGGCGGCCAGATTGAAGAGGCACTGCTTAGGTTCACCTTTTCCTTACTGCACGTAAGCCACGTCCAGCTCCTCGCTGCACTCTGGATTTCCCTTCTCCGCGACACTTAACGTGGTGCTGTGTGTGTGCAACTCGGCGCCTAGAAGTGACCGCCAATGCTTTCAGAGCGGGCTGCAAGGGAACCAAGGAGCAGCACAAGCAGCAGTGCTTCAGCTTGCTCCTTCCGACTGCTAAGGGCACTTGGGAAGGCAAGCGAGAGTCAACCACCTTCCTCTCCTAGTAGCCTCTAACGTGGTGCACACAAGCACGGCGCTCTTGCCGCTTCGTTCACCGCCCTCGCCCTCGCACACGCCTTGCTCCGCTTTCACTTGCCGGCGGCCAGGAGCCGCTGCAGGGGCGCCACATACCCAGCAGTGTGCGGGCAGCCAAGAGCTCGAGAACGCTTCTTCTGCCCAAGCCCGCCTAGGGCGTGCACCTTTGTTCTCAGAGCTCCGTGTAACAGTCTGCGTCTCTCGCAGTTCGAATGGAAAACGAAAGCTTTTCGCCTACGCCCTTCACGGAGATCCGTTGCTGCGACGAGAATGTCTTGTGGCCGGAGCTCGCCCCCGCCGCGAGGAAGCTGCTCTTAGCACCGCGTTGCAGGGACACGTCTCGCTTCTTGACTTCGTGCTTAGCGCTCTCCGAATTCGCTGCTAGCTCCGCGGTCCTTCTCAGCTGCAAGTAGCAGCGCTCGCAGTACATAGAGCTTCGCAAGGACCGAAGACCCGGAGGGACATATCGCACACGACAATGTGCCAGGACAGAGACGTGTTCTACATTGTCCCTTCTCGTCATCCAGTTTGTGCCTCTGCTGCTTCTGCTGTTAGGAATCGCTGCTTGAAAGACGAGCGAGAGCGTCTTTCTGGGTGCATTGCACTGAGTGAGTGCTCGCTAGGGACTTTGCACTCGGAGCCAAGGCAACAGGGCGTGCTTGTCCGCAGAACTGAGAGCACGCTGTTGGGCAGAGCTGAAACTGACCGCTGCAGTTCAGCTCTCTCCGGACGGCAGACGCCGAAGAACGCAGCCGCTTGCGAGCGGCGCAGTGCAGCGAAGAGCACACGAGCAGCCAAAGAGCTCCTTCACAATCGCTTTCACTTCTCAGTGCTCTTGCTGCTTGGAAAAGCAGCACACAGCCGTTGCACGCCAGGGCAAAAGCTGGGGCAGTGCCCGTCTTCACTCCTTCGCTGTGCTGTACTCCATGCAGCTAGAGCGAAGCGAGAAGGACGCGAGGACGAAGAAGGCGTTCTTAAAGTAGCCCCTTGTCAGCAGCCCTGAAAGGGCGCATAACACACGGCGTCTCGCCGCCCTCCGTTCTACATACTCGCGGCTCCCTTTGCCGACTTGCAAAAGTTGCTACCAGAGCAGAGGCGGCCAGATTGAAGAGGCACTGCTTAGGTTCACCTTTTCCTTACTGCACGTAAGCCACGTCCAGCTCCTCGCTGCACTCTGGATTTCCCTTCTCCGCGACACTTAACGTGGTGCTGTGTGTGTGCAACTCGGCGCCTAGAAGTGACCGCCAATGCTTTCAGAGCGGGCTGCAAGGGAACCAAGGAGCAGCACAAGCAGCAGTGCTTCAGCTTGCTCCTTCCGACTGCTAAGGGCACTTGGGAAGGCAAGCGAGAGTCAACCACCTTCCTCTCCTAGTAGCCTCTAACGTGGTGCACACAAGCACGGCACATAGCCGCTTCGTTCACCGCCCTCGCCCTCGCCCACGCCTTGCTCCGCTTTCACTTGCCGGCGGCCAGAAGCCGCTGCAGGGGCGCCACATACCCAGCAGTGTGCGGGCAGCCAAGAGCTCGAGAACGCTTCTTCTGCCCAAGCCAGCCTAGGGCGTGCACCTTTGTTCTCAGAGCTCCGTGTGACAGTCTGCGTCTCTCGCAGTTCGAATGGAAAACGAAAGCTTTTCGCCTACGCCCTTCACGGAGATCCGTTGCTACGACGAGAATGTCTTGTGGCCGGAGCTCGCCCCCGCCGCGAGGAAGCTGCTCTTAGCACCGCGTTGCAGGGACACGTCTCGCTTCTTGACTTCGTGCTTAGCGCTCTCCGAATTCGCTGCTAGCTCCGCGGTCCTTCTCAGCTGCAAGTAGCAGCGCTCGCAGTACATAGAGCTTCGCAAGGACCGAAGACCCGGAGGGACATATCGCACACGACAATGTGCCAGGACAGAGACGTGTTCTACATTGTCCCTTCTCGTCATCCAGTTTGTGCCTCTGCTGCTTCTGCTGTTAGGAATCGCTGCTTGAAAGACGAGCGAGAGCGTCTTTCTGGGTGCATTGCACTGAGTGAGTGCTCGCTAGGGACTTTGCACTCGGAGCCAAGGCAACAGGGCGTGCTTGTCCGCAGAACTGAGAGCACGCTGTTGGGCAGAGCTGAAACTGACCGCTGCAGTTCAGCTCTCTCCGGACGGCAGACGCCGAAGAACGCAGCCGCTTGCGAGCGGCGCAGTGCAGCGAAGAGCACACGAGCAGCCAAAGAGCTCCTTCACAATCGCTTTCACTTCTCAGTGCTCTTGCTGCTTGGAAAAGCAGCACACAGCCGTTGCACGCCAGGGCAAAAGCTGGGGCAGTGCCCGTCTTCACTCCTTCGCTGTGCTGTACTCCATGCAGCTAGAGCGAAGCGAGAAGGACGCGAGGACGAAGAAGGCGTTCTTAAAGTAGCCCCTTGTCAGCAGCCCTGAAAGGGCGCATAACACACGGCGTCTCGCCGCCCTCCGTTCTACATACTCGCGGCTCCCTTTGCCGACTTGCAAAAGTTGCTACCAGAGCAGAGGCGGCCAGATTGAAGAGGCAGTGCTTAGGTTCACCTTTTCCTTACTGCACGTAAGCCACGTCCAGCTCCTCGCTGCACTCTGGATTTCCCTTCTCCGCGACACTTAACGTGGTGCTGCGTGTGTGCAACTCGGCGCCTAGAAGTGACCGCCAATGCTTTCAGAGCGGGCTGCAAGGGAACCAAGGAGCAGCACAAGCAGCAGTGCTTCAGCTTGCTCCTTCCGACTGCTAAGGGCACTTGGGAAGGCAAGCGAGAGTCAACCACCTTCCTCTCCTAGTAGCCTCTAACGTGGTGCACACAAGCACGGCGCTTTTGCCGCTTCGTTCACCGCCCTCGCCCACGCCTTGCTCCGCTTTCACTTGCCGGCGGCCAGAAGCCGCTGCAGGGGCGCCACATACCCAGCAGTGTGCGGGCAGCCAAGAGCTCGAGAACGCTTCTTCTGCCCAAGCCCGCCTAGGGCGTGCACCTTTGTTCTCAGAGCTCCGTGTAACAGTCTGCCTCTCTCGCAGTTCGAATGGAAAACGAAAGCTTTTCGCCTACGCCCTTCACGGAGATCCGTTGCTACGACGAGAATATCTTGTGGCCGGAGCTCGCCCCCGCCGCGAGGAAGCTGCTCTTAGCACCGCGTTGCAGGGACACGTCTCGCTTCTTGACTTCGTGCTTAGCGCTCTCCGAATTCGCTGCTAGCTCCGCGGTCCTTCTCAGCTGCAAGTAGCAGCGCTCGCAGTACATAGAGCTTCGCAAGGACCGAAGACCCGGAGGGACATATCGCACACGACAATGTGCCAGGACAGAGACGTGTTCTACATTGTCCCTTCTCGTCATCCAGTTTGTGCCTCTGCTGCTTCTGCTGTTAGGAATCGCTGCTTGAAAGACGAGCGAGAGCGTCTTTCTGGGTGCATTGCACTGAGTGAGTGCTCGCTAGGGACTTTGCACTCGGAGCCAAGGCAACAGGGCGTGCTTGTCCGCAGAACTGAGAGCACGCTGTTGGGCAGAGCTGAAACTGACCGCTGCAGTTCAGCTCTCTCCGGACGGCAGACGCCGAAGAACGCAGCCGCTTGCGAGCGGCGCAGTGCAGCGAAGAGCACACGAGCAGCCAAAGAGCTCCTTCACAATCGCTTTCACTTCTCAGTGCTCTTGCTGCTTGGAAAAGCAGCACACAGCCGTTGCACGCCAGGGCAAAAGCTGGGGCAGTGCCCGTCTTCACTCCTTCGCTGTGCTGTACTCCATGCAGCTAGAGCGAAGCGAGAAGGACGCGAGGACGAAGAAGGCCTTCTTAAAGTAGCCCCTTGTCAGCAGCCCTGAAAGGGCGCATAACACACGGCGTCTCGCCGCCCTCCGTTCTACATACTCGCGGCTCCCTTTGCCGACTTGCAAAAGTTGCTACCAGAGCAGAGGCGGCCAGATTGAAGAGGCACTGCTTAGGTTCACCTTTTCCTTACTGCACGTAAGCCACGTCCAGCTCCTCGCTGCACTCTGGATTTCCCTTCTCCGCGACACTTAACGTGGTGCTGTGTGTGTGCAACTCGGCGCCTAGAAGTGACCGCCAATGCTTTCAGAGCGGGCTGCAAGGGAACCAAGGAGCAGCACAAGCAGCAGTGCTTCAGCTTGCTCCTTCCGACTGCTAAGGGCACTTGGGAAGGCAAGCGAGAGTCAACCACCTTCCTCTCCTAGTAGCCTCTAACGTGGTGCACACAAGCACGGCGCTTTTGCCGCTTCGTTCACCGCCCTCGCCCACGCCTGGCGCCGCTTTCACTTGCCGGCGGCCAGAAGCCGCTGCAGAGGCGCCACATAGCCAGCAGTGGGCCGGCAGCCAAGAGCTCGAGAACGCTGCTTCAACCCAAGCCCGCCTAGGGCGTGCACCTTTGTTCTCAGAGCCCCGTTCAACAGTCTGCCTCTCTCGCAGTTCGAATGGAAAACGAAAGCTTTTCGCCTACGCCCTTCACAGAGATCCGTTGCCAGGACGAGAACGTCTTGTGGCCGGAGCTCGCCCCCCGCCGCGAGGAAGCTGCTATTAGCAGCGCATTGCAGGGACACGTCTCGCTTCTTGACTTCGTGCTTAGCGCTCTCCGAAATCGCTGATAGCTCCGCGGTCCTTCTCAGCTGCAAGTAGCAGCGCTCGCAGTACATAGAGCTTCGCAAGGACCGAAGACCCGGAGGGACATATCGCACACGACAATGTGCCAGGACAGAGACGTGTTCTACATTGTCCCTTCTCGTCATCCAGTTTGTGCCTCTGCTGCTTCTGCTGTTAGGAATCGCTCCTTGCAAGACGAGCGAGAGCGTCTTTCTGGGTGCATTGCACTGAGTGAGTGCTCGCTAGGGACTTTGCACTCGGAGCCAAGGCAACAGGGCGTGCTTGTCCGCAGAACTGAGAGCGCGCTGTTGGGCAGAGCTGAAACTGACCGCTGCAGTTCAGCTCTCTCCGGACGGCAGACGCCGAAGAACGCAGCCGCTTGCGAGCGGCGCAGTGCAGCGAAGA
Organism: Sturnus vulgaris; assembly: GCF_052056855.1. Classification (NCBI taxonomy): domain Eukaryota; kingdom Metazoa; phylum Chordata; class Aves; order Passeriformes; family Sturnidae; genus Sturnus; species Sturnus vulgaris. The sequence goes on along the minus strand of NW_028275905.1, from coordinate 349,742 downwards.
GCACACGAGCAGCCAAAGAGCTCCTTCACAATCGCTTTCACTTCTCAGTGCTCTTGCTGCTTGGAAAAGCAGCACACAGCCGTTGCACGCCAGGGCAAAAGCTGGGGCAGTGCCCGTCTTCACTCCTTCGCTGTGCTGTACTCCATGCAGCTAGAGCGAAGCGAGAAGGACGCGAGGACGAAGAAGGCCTTCTTAAAGTAGCCCCTTGTCAGCAGCCCTGAAAGGGCGCATAACACACGGCGTCTCGCCGCCCTCCGTTCTACATACTCGCGGCTCCCTTTGCCGACTTGCAAAAGTTGCTACCAGAGCAGAGGCGGCCAGATTGAAGAGGCACTGCTTAGGTTCACCTTTTCCTTACTGCACGTAAGCCACGTCCAGCTCCTCGCTGCACTCTGGATTTCCCTTCTCCGCGACACTTAACGTGGTGCTGTGTGTGTGCAACTCGGCGCCTAGAAGTGACCGCCAATGCTTTCAGAGCGGGCTGCAAGGGAACCAAGGAGCAGCACAAGCAGCAGTGCTTCAGCTTGCTCCTTCCGACTGCTAAGGGCACTTGGGAAGGCAAGCGAGAGTCAACCACCTTCCTCTCCTAGTAGCCTCTAACGTGGTGCACACAAGCACGGCGCTTTTGCCGCTTCGTTCACCGCCCTCGCCCTCGCACACGCCTTGCTCCGCTTTCACTTGCCGGCGGCCAGGAGCCGCTGCAGGGGCGCCACATACCCAGCAGTGTGCGGGCAGCCAAGAGCTCGAGAACGCTTCTTCTGCCCAAGCCCGCCTAGGGCGTGCACCTTTGTTCTCAGAGCTCCGTGTAACAGTCTGCCTCTCTCGCAGTTCGAATGGAAAACGAAAGCTTTTCGCCTACGCCCTTCACGGAGATCCGTTGCTGCGACGAGAATGTCTTGTGGCCGGAGCTCGCCCCCGCCGCGAGGAAGCTGCTCTTAGCACCGCGTTGCAGGGACACGTCTCGCTTCTTGACTTCGTGCTTAGCGCTCTCCGAATTCGCTGCTAGCTCCGCGGTCCTTCTCAGCTGCAAGTAGCAGCGCTCGCAGTACATAGAGCTTCGCAAGGACCGAAGACCCGGAGGGACATATCGCACACGACAATGTGCCAGGACAGAGACGTGTTCTACATTGTCCCTTCTCGTCATCCAGTTTGTGCCTCTGCTGCTTCTGCTGTTAGGAATCGCTGCTTGAAAGACGAGCGAGAGCGTCTTTCTGGGTGCATTGCACTGAGTGAGTGCTCGCTAGGGACTTTGCACTCGGAGCCAAGGCAACAGGGCGTGCTTGTCCGCAGAACTGAGAGCACGCTGTTGGGCAGAGCTGAAACTGACCGCTGCAGTTCAGCTCTCTCCGGACGGCAGACGCCGAAGAACGCAGCCGCTTGCGAGCGGCGCAGTGCAGCGAAGAGCACACGAGCAGCCAAAGAGCTCCTTCACAATCGCTTTCACTTCTCAGTGCTCTTGCTGCTTGGAAAAGCAGCACACAGCCGTTGCACGCCAGGGCAAAAGCTGGGGCAGTGCCCGTCTTCACTCCTTCGCTGTGCTGTACTCCATGCAGCTAGAGCGAAGCGAGAAGGACGCGAGGACGAAGAAGGCCTTCTTAAAGTAGCCCCTTGTCAGCAGCCCTGAAAGGGCGCATAACACACGGCGTCTCGCCGCCCTCCGTTCTACATACTCGCGGCTCCCTTTGCCGACTTGCAAAAGTTGCTACCAGAGCAGAGGCGGCCAGATTGAAGAGGCACTGCTTAGGTTCACCTTTTCCTTACTGCACGTAAGCCACGTCCAGCTCCTCGCTGCACTCTGGATTTCCCTTCTCCGCGACACTTAACGTGGTGCTGTGTGTGTGCAACTCGGCGCCTAGAAGTGACCGCCAATGCTTTCAGAGCGGGCTGCAAGGGAACCAAGGAGCAGCACAAGCAGCAGTGCTTCAGCTTGCTCCTTCCGACTGCTAAGGGCACTTGGGAAGGCAAGCGAGAGTCAACCACCTTCCTCTCCTAGTAGCCTCTAACGTGGTGCACACAAGCACGGCGCTTTTGCCGCTTCGTTCACCGCCCTCGCCCACGCCTGGCGCCGCTTTCACTTGCCGGCGGCCAGAAGCCGCTGCAGAGGCGCCACATACCCAGCAGTGTGCGGGCAGCCAAGAGCTCGAGAACGCTGCTTCAACCCAAGCCCGCCTAGGGCGTGCACCTTTGTTCTCAGAGCCCCGTTCAACAGTCTGCCTCTCTCGCAGTTCGAATGGAAAACGAAAGCTTTTCGCCTACGCCCTTCACAGAGATCCGTTGCCAGGACGAGAATGTCTTGTGGCCGGAGCTCGCCCCCGCCGCGAGGAAGCTGCTCTTAGCACCGCGTTGCAGGGACACGTCTCGCTTCTTGACTTCGTGCTTAGCGCTCTCCGAATTCGCTGCTAGCTCCGCGGTCCTTCTCAGCTGCAAGTAGCAGCGCTCGCAGTACATAGAGCTTCGCAAGGACCGAAGACCCGGAGGGACATATCGCACACGACAATGTGCCAGGACAGAGACGTGTTCTACATTGTCCCTTCTCGTCATCCAGTTTGTGCCTCTGCTGCTTCTGCTGTTAGGAATCGCTGCTTGAAAGACGAGCGAGAGCGTCTTTCTGGGTGCATTGCACTGAGTGAGTGCTCGCTAGGGACTTTGCACTCGGAGCCAAGGCAACAGGGCGTGCTTGTCCGCAGAACTGAGAGCACGCTGTTGGGCAGAGCTGAAACTGACCGCTGCAGTTCAGCTCTCTCCGGACGGCAGACGCCGAAGAACGCAGCCGCTTGCGAGCGGCGCAGTGCAGCGAAGAGCACACGAGCAGCCAAAGAGCTCCTTCACAATCGCTTTCACTTCTCAGTGCTCTTGCTGCTTGGAAAAGCAGCACACAGCCGTTGCACGCCAGGGCAAAAGCTGGGGCAGTGCCCGTCTTCACTCCTTCGCTGTGCTGTACTCCATGCAGCTAGAACGAAGCGAGAAGGACGCGAGGACGAAGAAGGCGTTCTTAAAGTAGCCCCTTGTCAGCAGCCCTGAAAGGGCGCATAACACACGGCGTCTCGCCGCCCTCCGTTCTACATACTCGCGGCTCCCTTTGCCGACTTGCAAAAGTTGCTACCAGAGCAGAGGCGGCCAGATTGAAGAGGCACTGCTTAGGTTCACCTTTTCCTTACTGCACGTAAGCCACGTCCAGCTCCTCGCTGCACTCTGGATTTCCCTTCTCCGCGACACTTAACGTGGTGCTGTGTGTGTGCAACTCGGCGCCTAGAAGTGACCGCCAATGCTTTCAGAGCGGGCTGCAAGGGAACCAAGGAGCAGCACAAGCAGCAGTGCTTCAGCTTGCTCCTTCCGACTGCTAAGGGCACTTGGGAAGGCAAGCGAGAGTCAACCACCTTCCTCTCCTAGTAGCCTCTAACGTGGTGCACACAAGCACGGCGCTCTTGCCGCTTCGTTCACCGCCCTCGCCCTCGCACACGCCTTGCTCCGCTTTCACTTGCCGGCGGCCAGGAGCCGCTGCAGGGGCGCCACATACCCAGCAGTGTGCGGGCAGCCAAGAGCTCGAGAACGCTTCTTCTGCCCAAGCCCGCCTAGGGCGTGCACCTTTGTTCTCAGAGCTCCGTGTAACAGTCTGCGTCTCTCGCAGTTCGAATGGAAAACGAAAGCTTTTCGCCTACGCCCTTCACGGAGATCCGTTGCTGCGACGAGAATGTCTTGTGGCCGGAGCTCGCCCCCGCCGCGAGGAAGCTGCTCTTAGCACCGCGTTGCAGGGACACGTCTCGCTTCTTGACTTCGTGCTTAGCGCTCTCCGAATTCGCTGCTAGCTCCGCGGTCCTTCTCAGCTGCAAGTAGCAGCGCTCGCAGTACATAGAGCTTCGCAAGGACCGAAGACCCGGAGGGACATATCGCACACGACAATGTGCCAGGACAGAGACGTGTTCTACATTGTCCCTTCTCGTCATCCAGTTTGTGCCTCTGCTGCTTCTGCTGTTAGGAATCGCTGCTTGAAAGACGAGCGAGAGCGTCTTTCTGGGTGCATTGCACTGAGTGAGTGCTCGCTAGGGACTTTGCACTCGGAGCCAAGGCAACAGGGCGTGCTTGTCCGCAGAACTGAGAGCACGCTGTTGGGCAGAGCTGAAACTGACCGCTGCAGTTCAGCTCTCTCCGGACGGCAGACGCCGAAGAACGCAGCCGCTTGCGAGCGGCGCAGTGCAGCGAAGAGCACACGAGCAGCCAAAGAGCTCCTTCACAATCGCTTTCACTTCTCAGTGCTCTTGCTGCTTGGAAAAGCAGCACACAGCCGTTGCACGCCAGGGCAAAAGCTGGGGCAGTGCCCGTCTTCACTCCTTCGCTGTGCTGTACTCCATGCAGCTAGAGCGAAGCGAGAAGGACGCGAGGACGAAGAAGGCGTTCTTAAAGTAGCCCCTTGTCAGCAGCCCTGAAAGGGCGCATAACACACGGCGTCTCGCCGCCCTCCGTTCTACATACTCGCGGCTCCCTTTGCCGACTTGCAAAAGTTGCTACCAGAGCAGAGGCGGCCAGATTGAAGAGGCACTGCTTAGGTTCACCTTTTCCTTACTGCACGTAAGCCACGTCCAGCTCCTCGCTGCACTCTGGATTTCCCTTCTCCGCGACACTTAACGTGGTGCTGTGTGTGTGCAACTCGGCGCCTAGAAGTGACCGCCAATGCTTTCAGAGCGGGCTGCAAGGGAACCAAGGAGCAGCACAAGCAGCAGTGCTTCAGCTTGCTCCTTCCGACTGCTAAGGGCACTTGGGAAGGCAAGCGAGAGTCAACCACCTTCCTCTCCTAGTAGCCTCTAACGTGGTGCACACAAGCACGGCACATAGCCGCTTCGTTCACCGCCCTCGCCCTCGCCCACGCCTTGCTCCGCTTTCACTTGCCGGCGGCCAGAAGCCGCTGCAGGGGCGCCACATACCCAGCAGTGTGCGGGCAGCCAAGAGCTCGAGAACGCTTCTTCTGCCCAAGCCAGCCTAGGGCGTGCACCTTTGTTCTCAGAGCTCCGTGTGACAGTCTGCGTCTCTCGCAGTTCGAATGGAAAACGAAAGCTTTTCGCCTACGCCCTTCACGGAGATCCGTTGCTACGACGAGAATGTCTTGTGGCCGGAGCTCGCCCCCGCCGCGAGGAAGCTGCTCTTAGCACCGCGTTGCAGGGACACGTCTCGCTTCTTGACTTCGTGCTTAGCGCTCTCCGAATTCGCTGCTAGCTCCGCGGTCCTTCTCAGCTGCAAGTAGCAGCGCTCGCAGTACATAGAGCTTCGCAAGGACCGAAGACCCGGAGGGACATATCGCACACGACAATGTGCCAGGACAGAGACGTGTTCTACATTGTCCCTTCTCGTCATCCAGTTTGTGCCTCTGCTGCTTCTGCTGTTAGGAATCGCTGCTTGAAAGACGAGCGAGAGCGTCTTTCTGGGTGCATTGCACTGAGTGAGTGCTCGCTAGGGACTTTGCACTCGGAGCCAAGGCAACAGGGCGTGCTTGTCCGCAGAACTGAGAGCACGCTGTTGGGCAGAGCTGAAACTGACCGCTGCAGTTCAGCTCTCTCCGGACGGCAGACGCCGAAGAACGCAGCCGCTTGCGAGCGGCGCAGTGCAGCGAAGAGCACACGAGCAGCCAAAGAGCTCCTTCACAATCGCTTTCACTTCTCAGTGCTCTTGCTGCTTGGAAAAGCAGCACACAGCCGTTGCACGCCAGGGCAAAAGCTGGGGCAGTGCCCGTCTTCACTCCTTCGCTGTGCTGTACTCCATGCAGCTAGAGCGAAGCGAGAAGGACGCGAGGACGAAGAAGGCGTTCTTAAAGTAGCCCCTTGTCAGCAGCCCTGAAAGGGCGCATAACACACGGCGTCTCGCCGCCCTCCGTTCTACATACTCGCGGCTCCCTTTGCCGACTTGCAAAAGTTGCTACCAGAGCAGAGGCGGCCAGATTGAAGAGGCAGTGCTTAGGTTCACCTTTTCCTTACTGCACGTAAGCCACGTCCAGCTCCTCGCTGCACTCTGGATTTCCCTTCTCCGCGACACTTAACGTGGTGCTGCGTGTGTGCAACTCGGCGCCTAGAAGTGACCGCCAATGCTTTCAGAGCGGGCTGCAAGGGAACCAAGGAGCAGCACAAGCAGCAGTGCTTCAGCTTGCTCCTTCCGACTGCTAAGGGCACTTGGGAAGGCAAGCGAGAGTCAACCACCTTCCTCTCCTAGTAGCCTCTAACGTGGTGCACACAAGCACGGCGCTTTTGCCGCTTCGTTCACCGCCCTCGCCCACGCCTTGCTCCGCTTTCACTTGCCGGCGGCCAGAAGCCGCTGCAGGGGCGCCACATACCCAGCAGTGTGCGGGCAGCCAAGAGCTCGAGAACGCTTCTTCTGCCCAAGCCCGCCTAGGGCGTGCACCTTTGTTCTCAGAGCTCCGTGTAACAGTCTGCCTCTCTCGCAGTTCGAATGGAAAACGAAAGCTTTTCGCCTACGCCCTTCACGGAGATCCGTTGCTACGACGAGAATATCTTGTGGCCGGAGCTCGCCCCCGCCGCGAGGAAGCTGCTCTTAGCACCGCGTTGCAGGGACACGTCTCGCTTCTTGACTTCGTGCTTAGCGCTCTCCGAATTCGCTGCTAGCTCCGCGGTCCTTCTCAGCTGCAAGTAGCAGCGCTCGCAGTACATAGAGCTTCGCAAGGACCGAAGACCCGGAGGGACATATCGCACACGACAATGTGCCAGGACAGAGACGTGTTCTACATTGTCCCTTCTCGTCATCCAGTTTGTGCCTCTGCTGCTTCTGCTGTTAGGAATCGCTGCTTGAAAGACGAGCGAGAGCGTCTTTCTGGGTGCATTGCACTGAGTGAGTGCTCGCTAGGGACTTTGCACTCGGAGCCAAGGCAACAGGGCGTGCTTGTCCGCAGAACTGAGAGCACGCTGTTGGGCAGAGCTGAAACTGACCGCTGCAGTTCAGCTCTCTCCGGACGGCAGACGCCGAAGAACGCAGCCGCTTGCGAGCGGCGCAGTGCAGCGAAGAGCACACGAGCAGCCAAAGAGCTCCTTCACAATCGCTTTCACTTCTCAGTGCTCTTGCTGCTTGGAAAAGCAGCACACAGCCGTTGCACGCCAGGGCAAAAGCTGGGGCAGTGCCCGTCTTCACTCCTTCGCTGTGCTGTACTCCATGCAGCTAGAGCGAAGCGAGAAGGACGCGAGGACGAAGAAGGCCTTCTTAAAGTAGCCCCTTGTCAGCAGCCCTGAAAGGGCGCATAACACACGGCGTCTCGCCGCCCTCCGTTCTACATACTCGCGGCTCCCTTTGCCGACTTGCAAAAGTTGCTACCAGAGCAGAGGCGGCCAGATTGAAGAGGCACTGCTTAGGTTCACCTTTTCCTTACTGCACGTAAGCCACGTCCAGCTCCTCGCTGCACTCTGGATTTCCCTTCTCCGCGACACTTAACGTGGTGCTGTGTGTGTGCAACTCGGCGCCTAGAAGTGACCGCCAATGCTTTCAGAGCGGGCTGCAAGGGAACCAAGGAGCAGCACAAGCAGCAGTGCTTCAGCTTGCTCCTTCCGACTGCTAAGGGCACTTGGGAAGGCAAGCGAGAGTCAACCACCTTCCTCTCCTAGTAGCCTCTAACGTGGTGCACACAAGCACGGCGCTTTTGCCGCTTCGTTCACCGCCCTCGCCCACGCCTGGCGCCGCTTTCACTTGCCGGCGGCCAGAAGCCGCTGCAGAGGCGCCACATAGCCAGCAGTGGGCCGGCAGCCAAGAGCTCGAGAACGCTGCTTCAACCCAAGCCCGCCTAGGGCGTGCACCTTTGTTCTCAGAGCCCCGTTCAACAGTCTGCCTCTCTCGCAGTTCGAATGGAAAACGAAAGCTTTTCGCCTACGCCCTTCACAGAGATCCGTTGCCAGGACGAGAACGTCTTGTGGCCGGAGCTCGCCCCCGCCGCGAGGAAGCTGCTATTAGCAGCGCATTGCAGGGACACGTCTCGCTTCTTGACTTCGTGCTTAGCGCTCTCCGAAATCGCTGATAGCTCCGCGGTCCTTCTCAGCTGCAAGTAGCAGCGCTCGCAGTACATAGAGCTTCGCAAGGACCGAAGACCCGGAGGGACATATCGCACACGACAATGTGCCAGGACAGAGACGTGTTCTACATTGTCCCTTCTCGTCATCCAGTTTGTGCCTCTGCTGCTTCTGCTGTTAGGAATCGCTCCTTGCAAGACGAGCGAGAGCGTCTTTCTGGGTGCATTGCACTGAGTGAGTGCTCGCTAGGGACTTTGCACTCGGAGCCAAGGCAACAGGGCGTGCTTGTCCGCAGAACTGAGAGCGCGCTGTTGGGCAGAGCTGAAACTGACCGCTGCAGTTCAGCTCTCTCCGGACGGCAGACGCCGAAGAACGCAGCCGCTTGCGAGCGGCGCAGTGCAGCGAAGAGCACACGAGCAGCCAAAGAGCTCCTTCACAATCGCTTTCACTTCTCAGTGCTCTTGCTGCTTGGAAAAGCAGCACACAGCCGTTGCACGCCAGGGCAAAAGCTGGGGCAGTGCCCGTCTTCACTCCTTCGCTGTGCTGTACTCCATGCAGCTAGAGCGAAGCGAGAAGGACGCGAGGACGAAGAAGGCCTTCTTAAAGTAGCCCCTTGTCAGCAGCCCTGAAAGGGCGCATAACACACGGCGTCTCGCCGCCCTCCGTTCTACATACTCGCGGCTCCCTTTGCCGACTTGCAAAAGTTGCTACCAGAGCAGAGGCGGCCAGATTGAAGAGGCACTGCTTAGGTTCACCTTTTCCTTACTGCACGTAAGCCACGTCCAGCTCCTCGCTGCACTCTGGATTTCCCTTCTCCGCGACACTTAACGTGGTGCTGTGTGTGTGCAACTCGGCGCCTAGAAGTGACCGCCAATGCTTTCAGAGCGGGCTGCAAGGGAACCAAGGAGCAGCACAAGCAGCAGTGCTTCAGCTTGCTCCTTCCGACTGCTAAGGGCACTTGGGAAGGCAAGCGAGAGTCAACCACCTTCCTCTCCTAGTAGCCTCTAACGTGGTGCACACAAGCACGGCGCTTTTGCCGCTTCGTTCACCGCCCTCGCCCTCGCACACGCCTTGCTCCGCTTTCACTTGCCGGCGGCCAGGAGCCGCTGCAGGGGCGCCACATACCCAGCAGTGTGCGGGCAGCCAAGAGCTCGAGAACGCTTCTTCTGCCCAAGCCCGCCTAGGGCGTGCACCTTTGTTCTCAGAGCTCCGTGTAACAGTCTGCCTCTCTCGCAGTTCGAATGGAAAACGAAAGCTTTTCGCCTACGCCCTTCACGGAGATCCGTTGCTGCGACGAGAATGTCTTGTGGCCGGAGCTCGCCCCCGCCGCGAGGAAGCTGCTCTTAGCACCGCGTTGCAGGGACACGTCTCGCTTCTTGACTTCGTGCTTAGCGCTCTCCGAATTCGCTGCTAGCTCCGCGGTCCTTCTCAGCTGCAAGTAGCAGCGCTCGCAGTACATAGAGCTTCGCAAGGACCGAAGACCCGGAGGGACATATCGCACACGACAATGTGCCAGGACAGAGACGTGTTCTACATTGTCCCTTCTCGTCATCCAGTTTGTGCCTCTGCTGCTTCTGCTGTTAGGAATCGCTGCTTGAAAGACGAGCGAGAGCGTCTTTCTGGGTGCATTGCACTGAGTGAGTGCTCGCTAGGGACTTTGCACTCGGAGCCAAGGCAACAGGGCGTGCTTGTCCGCAGAACTGAGAGCACGCTGTTGGGCAGAGCTGAAACTGACCGCTGCAGTTCAGCTCTCTCCGGACGGCAGACGCCGAAGAACGCAGCCGCTTGCGAGCGGCGCAGTGCAGCGAAGAGCACACGAGCAGCCAAAGAGCTCCTTCACAATCGCTTTCACTTCTCAGTGCTCTTGCTGCTTGGAAAAGCAGCACACAGCCGTTGCACGCCAGGGCAAAAGCTGGGGCAGTGCCCGTCTTCACTCCTTCGCTGTGCTGTACTCCATGCAGCTAGAGCGAAGCGAGAAGGACGCGAGGACGAAGAAGGCGTTCTTAAAGTAGCCCCTTGTCAGCAGCCCTGAAAGGGCGCATAACACACGGCGTCTCGCCGCCCTCCGTTCTACATACTCGCGGCTCCCTTTGCCGACTTGCAAAAGTTGCTACCAGAGCAGAGGCGGCCAGATTGAAGAGGCACTGCTTAGGTTCACCTTTTCCTTACTGCACGTAAGCCACGTCCAGCTCCTCGCTGCACTCTGGATTTCCCTTCTCCGCGACACTTAACGTGGTGCTGTGTGTGTGCAACTCGGCGCCTAGAAGTGACCGCCAATGCTTTCAGAGCGGGCTGCAAGGGAACCAAGGAGCAGCACAAGCAGCAGTGCTTCAGCTTGCTCCTTCCGACTGCTAAGGGCACTTGGGAAGGCAAGCGAGAGTCAACCACCTTCCTCTCCTAGTAGCCTCTAACGTGGTGCACACAAGCACGGCACATAGCCGCTTCGTTCACCGCCCTCGCCCACGCCTTGCTCCGCTTTCACTTGCCGGCGGCCAGAAGCCGCTGCAGGGGCGCCACATACCCAGCAGTGTGCGGGCAGCCAAGAGCTCGAGAACGCTTCTTCTGCCCAAGCCCGCCTAGGGCGTGCACCTTTGTTCTCAGAGCTCCGTGTAACAGTCTGCGTCTCTCGCAGTTCGAATGGAAAACGAAAGCTTTTCGCCTACGCCCTTCACGGAGATCCGTTGCTGCGACGAGAATGTCTTGTGGCCGGAGCTCGCCCCCGCCGCGAGGAAGCTGCTCTTAGCACCGCGTTGCAGGGACACGTCTCGCTTCTTGACTTCGTGCTTAGCGCTCTCCGAATTCGCTGCTAGCTCCGCGGTCCTTCTCAGCTGCAAGTAGCAGCGCTCGCAGTACATAGAGCTTCGCAAGGACCGAAGACCCGGAGGGACATATCGCACACGACAATGTGCCAGGACAGAGACGTGTTCTACATTGTCCCTTCTCGTCATCCAGTTTGTGCCTCTGCTGCTTCTGCTGTTAGGAATCGCTCCGTGAAAGACGAGCGAGAGCGTCTTTCTGGGTGCATTGCACTGAGTGAGTGCTCGCTAGGGACTTTGCACTCGGAGCCAAGGCAACAGGGCGTGCTTGTCCGCAGAACTGAGAGCACGCTGTTGGGCAGAGCTGAAACTGACCGCTGCAGTTCAGCTCTCTCCGGACGGCAGACGCCGAAGAACGCAGCCGCTTGCGAGCGGCGCAGTGCAGCGAAGAGCACACGAGCAGCCAAAGAGCTCCTTCACAATCGCTTTCACTTCTCAGTGCTCTTGCTGCTTGGAAAAGCAGCACACAGCCGTTGCACGCCAGGGCAAAAGCTGGGGCAGTGCCCGTCTTCACTCCTTCGCTGTGCTGTACTCCATGCAGCTAGAGCGAAGCGAGAAGGACGCGAGGACGAAGAAGGCGTTCTTAAAGTAGCCCCTTGTCAGCAGCCCTGAAAGGGCGCATAACACACGGCGTCTCGCCGCCCTCCGTTCTACATACTCGCGGCTCCCTTTGCCGACTTGCAAAAGTTGCTACCAGAGCAGAGGCGGCCAGATTGAAGAGGCACTGCTTAGGTTCACCTTTTCCTTACTGCACGTAAGCCACGTCCAGCTCCTCGCTGCACTCTGGATTTCCCTTCTCCGCGACACTTAACGTGGTGCTGTGTGTGTGCAACTCGGCGCCTAGAAGTGACCGCCAATGCTTTCAGAGCGGGCTGCAAGGGAACCAAGGAGCAGCACAAGCAGCAGTGCTTCAGCTTGCTCCTTCCGACTGCTAAGGGCACTTGGGAAGGCAAGCGAGAGTCAACCACCTTCCTCTCCTAGTAGCCTCTAACGTGGTGCACACAAGCACGGCACATAGCCGCTTCGTTCACCGCCCTCGCCCTCGCCCACGCCTTGCTCCGCTTTCACTTGCCGGCGGCCAGAAGCCGCTGCAGGGGCGCCACATACCCAGCAGTGTGCGGGCAGCCAAGAGCTCGAGAACGCTTCTTCTGCCCAAGCCAGCCTAGGGCGTGCACCTTTGTTCTCAGAGCTCCGTGTAACAGTCTGCGTCTCTCGCAGTTCGAATGGAAAACGAAAGCTTTTCGCCTACGCCCTTCACGGAGATCCGTTGCTACGACGAGAATGTCTTGTGGCCGGAGCTCGCCCCCGCCGCGAGGAAGCTGCTCTTAGCACCGCGTTGCAGGGACACGTCTCGCTTCTTGACTTCGTGCTTAGCGCTCTCCGAATTCGCTGCTAGCTCCGCGGTCCTTCTCAGCTGCAAGTAGCAGCGCTCGCAGTACATAGAGCTTCGCAAGGACCGAAGACCCGGAGGGACATATCGCACACGACAATGTGCCAGGACAGAGACGTGTTCTACATTGTCCCTTCTCGTCATCCAGTTTGTGCCTCTGCTGCTTCTGCTGTTAGGAATCGCTCCGTGAAAGACGAGCAAGAGCGTCTTTCTGGGTGCATTGCACTGAGTGAGTGCTCGCTAGGGACTTTGCACTCGGAGCCAAGGCAACAGGGCGTGCTTGTCCGCAGAACTGAGAGCACGCTGTTGGGCAGAGCTGAAACTGACCGCTGCAGTTCAGCTCTCTCCGGACGGCAGACGCCGAAGAACGCAGCCGCTTGCGAGCGGCGCAGTGCAGCGAAGAGCACACGAGCAGCCAAAGAGCTCCTTCACAATCGCTTTCACTTCTCAGTGCTCTTGCTGCTTGGAAAAGCAGCACACAGCCGTTGCACGCCAGGGCAAAAGCTGGGGCAGTGCCCGTCTTCACTCCTTCGCTGTGCTGTACTCCATGCAGCTAGAGCGAAGCGAGAAGGACGCGAGGACGAAGAAGGCGTTCTTAAAGTAGCCCCTTGTCAGCAGCCCTGAAAGGGCGCATAACACACGGCGTCTCGCCGCCCTCCGTTCTACATACTCGCGGCTCCCTTTGCCGACTTGCAAAAGTTGCTACCAGAGCAGAGGCGGCCAGATTGAAGAGGCACTGCTTAGGTTCACCTTTTCCTTACTGCACGTAAGCCACGTCCAGCTCCTCGCTGCACTCTGGATTTCCCTTCTCCGCGACACTTAACGCGGTGCTGTGTGTGTGCAACTCGGCGCCTAGAAGTGACCGCCAATGCTTTCAGAGCGGGCTGCAAGGGAACCAAGGAGCAGCACAAGCAGCAGTGCTTCAGCTTGCTCCTTCCGACTGCTAAGGGCACTTGGGAAGGCAAGCGAGAGTCAACCACCTTCCTCTCCTAGTAGCCTCTAACGTGGTGCACACAAGCACGGCACATAGCCGCTTCGTTCACCGCCCTCGCCCACGCCTTGCTCCGCTTTCACTTGCCGGCGGCCAGAAGCCGCTGCAGGGGCGCCACATACCCAGCAGTGTGCGGGCAGCCAAGAGCTCGAGAACGCTTCTTCTGCCCAAGCCCGCCTAGGGCGTGCACCTTTGTTCTCAGAGCTCCGTGTAACAGTCTGCGTCTCTCGCAGTTCGAATGGAAAACGAAAGCTTTTCGCCTACGCCCTTCACGGAGATCCGTTGCTGCGACGAGAATGTCTTGTGGCCGGAGCTCGCCCCCGCCGCGAGGAAGCTGCTCTTAGCACCGCGTTGCAGGGACACGTCTCGCTTCTTGACTTCGTGCTTAGCGCTCTCCGAATTCGCTGCTAGCTCCGCGGTCCTTCTCAGCTGCAAGTAGCAGCGCTCGCAGTACATAGAGCTTCGCAAGGACCGAAGACCCGGAGGGACATATCGCACACGACAATGTGCCAGGACAGAGACGTGTTCTACATTGTCCCTTCTCGTCATCCAGTTTGTGCCTCTGCTGCTTCTGCTGTTAGGAATCGCTCCGTGAAAGACGAGCGAGAGCGTCTTTCTGGGTGCATTGCACTGAGTGAGTGCTCGCTAGGGACTTTGCACTCGGAGCCAAGGCAACAGGGCGTGCTTGTCCGCAGAACTGAGAGCACGCTGTTGGGCAGAGCTGAAACTGACCGCTGCAGTTCAGCTCTCTCCGGACGGCAGACGCCGAAGAACGCAGCCGCTTGCGAGCGGCGCAGTGCAGCGAAGAGCACACGAGCAGCCAAAGAGCTCCTTCACAATCGCTTTCACTTCTCAGTGCTCTTGCTGCTTGGAAAAGCAGCACACAGCCGTTGCACGCCAGGGCAAAAGCTGGGGCAGTGCCCGTCTTCACTCCTTCGCTGTGCTGTACTCCATGCAGCTAGAGCGAAGCGAGAAGGACGCGAGGACGAAGAAGGCGTTCTTAAAGTAGCCCCTTGTCAGCAGCCCTGAAAGGGCGCATAACACACGGCGTCTCGCCGCCCTCCGTTCTACATACTCGCGGCTCCCTTTGCCGACTTGCAAAAGTTGCTACCAGAGCAGAGGCGGCCAGATTGAAGAGGCACTGCTTAGGTTCACCTTTTCCTTACTGCACGTAAGCCACGTCCAGCTCCTCGCTGCACTCTGGATTTCCCTTCTCCGCGACACTTAACGCGGTGCTGTGTGTGTGCAACTCGGCGCCTAGAAGTGACCGCCAATGCTTTCAGAGCGGGCTGCAAGGGAACCAAGGAGCAGCACAAGCAGCAGTGCTTCAGCTTGCTCCTTCCGACTGCTAAGGGCACTTGGGAAGGCAAGCGAGAGTCAACCACCTTCCTCTCTGTTGGGGGTTGAATGCTTCGCTTTTCTTTCTGTGGAATTTCTCCCATTGTTATGCTAATTAATTGTGGCTACACCTTAAAACGACAGATAATGTTCTCTCGTAGGGGGGTGGCTGGAGGGGGAGGGGGGGGGGGGGGACCGGAAAAGGAAAGGTGGGATAGGGGGGTCTGGAGCGGGGAACGATATTCTCTCGCTTGGCTCGTGGAGTGGGAAGACCACCTGGGCTCTGCTCTGGCATCTTCCCCTGTCATCCCAGCGCTGAGATCCACGCTCCCTGCCTTTGGACATCGCTCCGCAGCTCTCCCAGCTCACCCTACTACCTCCGGACACTCTGCTGAGCACCACGACCGACACCGTGAGGGGGGAGTAACTTTCCCCATCCTCTCTCTCCCCTGGGCCGCGGCCGCCATCACCCAGCCCTCTTCAACTGCGCGGGACCTGCCCTGCCCCCACAGCACCGGTAACAGCACAGGGAGACGGCCTGCGGCCAGAAGGGACTGGAGCGGAGCTAGACTGTTTCTGTTGCCAATTTTTATAGCTGTTGTTGTTTTTTTTTTTTCTGCTTTGTTAAATACCAGTAAAGAACTGTTATTCTCATCCCCATATCTCCTGCCTGAAGGTGTCTGAATTGGACCTAAAATAATTAAAAGGGAGGGGGATTGCACTCTGCATCGCAGAAAAAGGGGCTCCTGCCTTTCCTTAGACCATACCTGTCTTTCAAACCGAGACACTCTCCTAGTAGCCTCTAACGTGGTGCACACAAGCACGGCACATAGCCGCTTCGTTCACCGCCCTCGCCCACGCCTTGCTCCGCTTTCACTTGCCGGCGGCCAGAAGCCGCTGCAGGGGCGCCACATACCCAGCAGTGTGCGGGCAGCCAAGAGCTCGAGAACGCTTCTTCTGCCCAAGCCCGCCTAGGGCGTGCACCTTTGTTCTCAGAGCTCCGTGTAACAGTCTGCGTCTCTCGCAGTTCGAATGGAAAACGAAAGCTTTTCGCCTACGCCCTTCACGGAGATCCGTTGCTGCGACGAGAATGTCTTGTGGCCGGAGCTCGCCCCCGCCGCGAGGAAGCTGCTCTTAGCACCGCGTTGCAGGGACACGTCTCGCTTCTTGACTTCGTGCTTAGCGCTCTCCGAATTCGCTGCTAGCTCCGCGGTCCTTCTCAGCTGCAAGTAGCAGCGCTCGCAGTACATAGAGCTTCGCAAGGACCGAAGACCCGGAGGGACATATCGCACACGACAATGTGCCAGGACAGAGACGTGTTCTACATTGTCCCTTCTCGTCATCCAGTTTGTGCCTCTGCTGCTTCTGCTGTTAGGAATCGCTCCGTGAAAGACGAGCGAGAGCGTCTTTCTGGGTGCATTGCACTGAGTGAGTGCTCGCTAGGGACTTTGCACTCGGAGCCAAGGCAACAGGGCGTGCTTGTCCGCAGAACTGAGAGCACGCTGTTGGGCAGAGCTGAAACTGACCGCTGCAGTTCAGCTCTCTCCGGACGGCAGACGCCGAAGAACGCAGCCGCTTGCGAGCGGCGCAGTGCAGCGAAGAGCACACGAGCAGCCAAAGAGCTCCTTCACAATCGCTTTCACTTCTCAGTGCTCTTGCTGCTTGGAAAAGCAGCACACAGCCGTTGCACGCCAGGGCAAAAGCTGGGGCAGTGCCCGTCTTCACTCCTTCGCTGTGCTGTACTCCATGCAGCTAGAACGAAGCGAGAAGGACGCGAGGACGAAGAAGGCGTTCTTAAAGTAGCCCCTTGTCAGCAGCCCTGAAAGGGCGCATAACACACGGCGTCTCGCTGCCCTCCGTTCTACATACTCGCGGCTCCCTTTGCCGACTTGCAAAAGTTGCTACCAGAGCAGAGGCGGCCAGATTGAAGAGGCACTGCTTAGGTTCACCTTTTCCTTACTGCACGTAAGCCACGTCCAGCTCCTCGCTGCACTCTGGATTTCCCTTCTCCGCGGCACTTAGCGTGGTGCTGCGTGTGTGCAACTCGGCGCCTAGAAGTGACCGCCAATGCTTTCAGAGCGGGCTGCAAGGGAACCAAGGAGCAGCACAAGCAGCAGTGCTTCAGCTTGCTCCTTCCGACTGCTAAGGGCACTTGGGAAGGCAAGCGAGAGTCAACCACCTTCCTCTCCTAGTAGCCTCTAACGTGGTGCACACAAGCACGGCGCTCTTGCCGCTTCGTTCACCGCCCTCGCCCACGCCTTGCTCCGCTTTCACTTGCCGGCGGCCAGAAGCCGCTGCAGGGGCGCCACATACCCAGCAGTGTGCGGGCAGCCAAGAGCTCGAGAACGCTTCTTCTGCCCAAGCCCGCCTAGGGCGTGCACCTTTGTTCTCAGAGCTCCGTGTAACAGTCTGCCTCTCTCGCAGTTCGAATGGAAAACGAAAGCTTTTCGCCTACGCCCTTCACGGAGATCCGTTGCTACGACGAGAATGTCTTGTGGCCGGAGCTCGCCCCCGCCGCGAGGAAGCTGCTCTTAGCACCGCGTTGCAGGGACACGTCTCGCTTCTTGACTTCGTGCTTAGCGCTCTCCGAATTCGCTGCTAGCTCCGCGGTCCTTCTCAGCTGCAAGTAGCAGCGCTCGCAGTACATAGAGCTTCGCAAGGACCGAAGACCCGGAGGGACATATCGCACACGACAATGTGCCAGGACAGAGACGTGTTCTACATTGTCCCTTCTCGTCATCCAGTTTGTGCCTCTGCTGCTTCTGCTGTTAGGAATCGCTGCTTGAAAGACGAGCGAGAGCGTCTTTCTGGGTGCATTGCACTGAGTGAGTGCTCGCTAGGGACTTTGCACTCGGAGCCAAGGCAACAGGGCGTGCTTGTCCGCAGAACTGAGAGCACGCTGTTGGGCAGAGCTGAAACTGACCGCTGCAGTTCAGCTCTCTCCGGACGGCAGACGCCGAAGAACGCAGCCGCTTGCGAGCGGCGCAGTGCAGCGAAGAGCACACGAGCAGCCAAAGAGCTCCTTCACAATCGCTTTCACTTCTCAGTGCTCTTGCTGCTTGGAAAAGCAGCACACAGCCGTTGCACGCCAGGGCAAAAGCTGGGGCAGTGCCCGTCTTCACTCCTTCGCTGTGCTGTACTCCATGCAGCTAGAACGAAGCGAGAAGGACGCGAGGACGAAGAAGGCGTTCTTAAAGTAGCCCCTTGTCAGCAGCCCTGAAAGGGCGCATAACACACGGCGTCTCGCCGCCCTCCGTTCTACATACTCGCGGCTCCCTTTGCCGACTTGCAAAAGTTGCTACCAGAGCAGAGGCGGCCAGATTGAAGAGGCACTGCTTAGGTTCACCTTTTCCTTACTGCACGTAAGCCACGTCCAGCTCTTCGCTGCACTCTGGATTTCCCTTCTCCGCGGCACTTAGCGTGGTGCTGCGTGTGTGCAACTCGGCGCCTAGAAGTGACCGCCAATGCTTTCAGAGCGGGCTGCAAGGGAACCAAGGAGCAGCACAAGCAGCAGTGCTTCAGCTTGCTCCTTCCGACTGCTAAGGGCACTTGGGAAGGCAAGCGAGAGTCAACCACCTTCCTCTCCTAGTAGCCTCTAACGTGGTGCACACAAGCACGGCACATAGCCGCTTCGTTCACCGCCCTCGCCCTCGCCCACGCCTTGCTCCGCTTTCACTTGCCGGCGGCCAGAAGCCGCTGCAGGGGCGCCACATACCCAGCAGTGTGCGGGCAGCCAAGAGCTCGAGAACGCTTCTTCTGCCCAAGCCAGCCTAGGGCGTGCACCTTTGTTCTCAGAGCTCCGTGTAACAGTCTGCGTCTCTCGCAGTTCGAATGGAAAACGAAAGCTTTTCGCCTACGCCCTTCACGGAGATCCGTTGCTACGACGAGAATGTCTTGTGGCCGGAGCTCGCCCCCGCCGCGAGGAAGCTGCTCTTAGCACCGCGTTGCAGGGACACGTCTCGCTTCTTGACTTCGTGCTTAGCGCTCTCCGAATTCGCTGCTAGCTCCGCGGTCCTTCTCAGCTGCAAGTAGCAGCGCTCGCAGTACATAGAGCTTCGCAAGGACCGAAGACCCGGAGGGACATATCGCACACGACAATGTGCCAGGACAGAGACGTGTTCTACATTGTCCCTTCTCGTCATCCAGTTTGTGCCTCTGCTGCTTCTGCTGTTAGGAATCGCTCCTTGAAAGACGAGCGAGAGCGTCTTTCTGGGTGCATTGCACTGAGTGAGTGCTCGCTAGGGACTTTGCACTCGGAGCCAAGGCAACAGGGCGTGCTTATCCGCAGAACTGAGAGCACGCTGTTGGGCAGAGCTGAAACTGACCGCTGCAGTTCAGCTCTCTCCGGACGGCAGACGCCGAAGAACGCAGCCGCTTGCGAGCGGCGCAGTGCAGCGAAGAGCACACGAGCAGCCAAAGAGCTCCTTCACAATCGCTTTCACTTCTCAGTGCTCTTGCTGCTTGGAAAAGCAGCACACAGCCGTTGCACGCCAGGGCAAAAGCTGGGGCAGTGCCCGTCTTCACTCCTTCGCTGTGCTGTACTCCATGCAGCTAGAACGAAGCGAGAAGGACGCGAGGACGAAGAAGGCGTTCTTAAAGTAGCCCCTTGTCAGCAGCCCTGAAAGGGCGCATAACACACGGCGTCTCGCCGCCCTCCGTTCTACATACTCGCGGCTCCCTTTGCCGACTTGCAAAAGTTGCTACCAGAGCAGAGGCGGCCAGATTGAAGAGGCACTGCTTAGGTTCACCTTTTCCTTACTGCACGTAAGCCACGTCCAGCTCTTCGCTGCACTCTGGATTTCCCTTCTCCGCGGCACTTAGCGTGGTGCTGCGTGTGTGCAACTCGGCGCCTAGAAGTGACCGCCAATGCTTTCAGAGCGGGCTGCAAGGGAACCAAGGAGCAGCACAAGCAGCAGTGCTTCAGCTTGCTCCTTCCGACTGCTAAGGGCACTTGGGAAGGCAAGCGAGAGTCAACCACCTTCCTCTCCTAGTAGCCTCTAACGTGGTGCACACAAGCACGGCACATAGCCGCTTCGTTCACCGCCCTCGCCCTCGCCCACGCCTTGCTCCGCTTTCACTTGCCGGCGGCCAGAAGCCGCTGCAGGGGCGCCACATACCCAGCAGTGTGCGGGCAGCCAAGAGCTCGAGAACGCTTCTTCTGCCCAAGCCAGCCTAGGGCGTGCACCTTTGTTCTCAGAGCTCCGTGTAACAGTCTGCGTCTCTCGCAGTTCGAATGGAAAACGAAAGCTTTTCGCCTACGCCCTTCACGGAGATCCGTTGCTACGACGAGAATGTCTTGTGGCCGGAGCTCGCCCCCGCCGCGAGGAAGCTGCTCTTAGCACCGCGTTGCAGGGACACGTCTCGCTTCTTGACTTCGTGCTTAGCGCTCTCCGAATTCGCTGCTAGCTCCGCGGTCCTTCTCAGCTGCAAGTAGCAGCGCTCGCAGTACATAGAGCTTCGCAAGGACCGAAGACCCGGAGGGACATATCGCACACGACAATGTGCCAGGACAGAGACGTGTTCTACATTGTCCCTTCTCGTCATCCAGTTTGTGCCTCTGCTGCTTCTGCTGTTAGGAATCGCTCCTTGAAAGACGAGCGAGAGCGTCTTTCTGGGTGCATTGCACTGAGTGAGTGCTCGCTAGGGACTTTGCACTCGGAGCCAAGGCAACAGGGCGTGCTTATCCGCAGAACTGAGAGCACGCTGTTGGGCAGAGCTGAAACTGACCGCTGCAGTTCAGCTCTCTCCGGACGGCAGACGCCGAAGAACGCAGCCGCTTGCGAGCGGCGCAGTGCAGCGAAGAGCACACGAGCAGCCAAAGAGCTCCTTCACAATCGCTTTCACTTCTCAGTGCTCTTGCTGCTTGGAAAAGCAGCACACAGCCGTTGCACGCCAGGGCAAAAGCTGGGGCAGTGCCCGTCTTCACTCCTTCGCTGTGCTGTACTCCATGCAGCTAGAACGAAGCGAGAAGGACGCGAGGACGAAGAAGGCGTTCTTAAAGTAGCCCCTTGTCAGCAGCCCTGAAAGGGCGCATAACACACGGCGTCTCGCCGCCCTCCGTTCTACATACTCGCGGCTCCCTTTGCCGACTTGCAAAAGTTGCTACCAGAGCAGAGGCGGCCAGATTGAAGAGGCACTGCTTAGGTTCACCTTTTCCTTACTGCACGTAAGCCACGTCCAGCTCCTCGCTGCACTCTGGATTTCCCTTCTCCGCGGCACTTAGCGTGGTGCTGCGTGTGTGCAACTCGGCGCCTAGAAGTGACCGCCAATGCTTTCAGAGCGGGCTGCAAGGGAACCAAGGAGCAGCACAAGCAGCAGTGCTTCAGCTTGCTCCTTCCGACTGCTAAGGGCACTTGGGAAGGCAAGCGAGAGTCAACCACCTTCCTCTCCTAGTAGCCTCTAACGTGGTGCACACAAGCACGGCACATAGCCGCTTCGTTCACCGCCCTCGCCCTCGCCCACGCCTTGCTCCGCTTTCACTTGCCGGCGGCCAGAAGCCGCTGCAGGGGCGCCACATACCCAGCAGTATGCGGGCAGCCAAGAGCTCGAGAACGCTTCTTCTGCCCAAGCCAGCCTAGGGCGTGCACCTTTGTTCTCAGAGCTCCGTGTAACAGTCTGCGTCTCTCGCAGTTCGAATGGAAAACGAAAGCTTTTCGCCTACGCCCTTCACGGAGATCCGTTGCTACGACGAGAATGTCTTGTGGCCGGAGCTCGCCCCCGCCGCGAGGAAGCTGCTCTTAGCACCGCGTTGCAGGGACACGTCTCGCTTCTTGACTTCGTGCTTAGCGCTCTCCGAATTCGCTGCTAGCTCCGCGGTCCTTCTCAGCTGCAAGTAGCAGCGCTCGCAGTACATAGAGCTTCGCAAGGACCGAAGACCCGGAGGGACATATCGCACACGACAATGTGCCAGGACAGAGACGTGTTCTACATTGTCCCTTCTCGTCATCCAGTTTGTGCCTCTGCTGCTTCTGCTGTTAGGAATCGCTGCTTGAAAGACGAGCGAGAGCGTCTTTCTGGGTGCATTGCACTGAGTGAGTGCTCGCTAGGGACTTTGCACTCGGAGCCAAGGCAACAGGGCGTGCTTGTCCGCAGAACTGAGAGCACGCTGTTGGGCAGAGCTGAAACTGACCGCTGCAGTTCAGCTCTCTCCGGACGGCAGACGCCGAAGAACGCAGCCGCTTGCGAGCGGCGCAGTGCAGCGAAGAGCACACGAGCAGCCAAAGAGCTCCTTCACAATCGCTTTCACTTCTCAGTGCTCTTGCTGCTTGGAAAAGCAGCACACAGCCGTTGCACGCCAGGGCAAAAGCTGGGGCAGTGCCCGTCTTCACTCCTTCGCTGTGCTGTACTCCATGCAGCTAGAGCGAAGCGAGAAGGACGCGAGGACGAAGAAGGCGTTCTTAAAGTAGCCCCTTGTCAGCAGCCCTGAAAGGGCGCATAACACACGGCGTCTCGCCGCCCTCCGTTCTACATACTCGCGGCTCCCTTTGCCGACTTGCAAAAGTTGCTACCAGAGCAGAGGCGGCCAGATTGAAGAGGCACTGCTTAGGTTCACCTTTTCCTTACTGCACGTAAGCCACGTCCAGCTCCTCGCTGCACTCTGGATTTCCCTTCTCCGCGACACTTAACGTGGTGCTGCGTGTGTGCAACTCGGCGCCTAGAAGTGACCGCCAATGCTTTCAGAGCGGGCTGCAAGGGAACCAAGGAGCAGCACAAGCAGCAGTGCTTCAGCTTGCTCCTTCCGACTGCTAAGGGCACTTGGGAAGGCAAGCGAGAGTCAACCACCTTCCTCTCCTAGTAGCCTCTAACGTGGTGCACACAAGCACGGCACATAGCCGCTTCGTTCACCGCCCTCGCCCACGCCTTGCTCCGCTTTCACTTGCCGGCGGCCAGAAGCCGCTGCAGGGGCGCCACATACCCAGCAGTGTGCGGGCAGCCAAGAGCTCGAGAACGCTTCTTCTGCCCAAGCCCGCCTAGGGCGTGCACCTTTGTTCTCAGAGCTCCGTGTAACAGTCTGCGTCTCTCGCAGTTCGAATGGAAAACGAAAGCTTTTCGCCTACGCCCTTCACGGAGATCCGTTGTTACGACGAGAATGTCTTGTGGCCGGAGCTCGCCCCCGCCGCGAGGAAGCTGCTCTTAGCACCGCGTTGCAGGGACACGTCTCGCTTCTTGACTTCGTGCTTAGCGCTCTCCGAATTCGCTGCTAGCTCCGCGGTCCTTCTCAGCTGCAAGTAGCAGCGCTCGCAGTACATAGAGCTTCGCAAGGACCGAAGACCCGGAGGGACATATCGCACACGACAATGTGCCAGGACAGAGACGTGTTCTACATTGTCCCTTCTCGTCATCCAGTTTGTGCCTCTGCTGCTTCTGCTGTTAGGAATCGCTCCGTGAAAGACGAGCGAGAGCGTCTTTCTGGGTGCATTGCACTGAGTGAGTGCTCGCTAGGGACTTTGCACTCGGAGCCAAGGCAACAGGGCGTGCTTGTCCGCAGAACTGAGAGCACGCTGTTGGGCAGAGCTGAAACTGACCGCTGCAGTTCAGCTCTCTCCGGACGGCAGACGCCGAAGAACGCAGCCGCTTGCGAGCGGCGCAGTGCAGCGAAGAGCACACGAGCAGCCAAAGAGCTCCTTCACAATCGCTTTCACTTCTCAGTGCTCTTGCTGCTTGGAAAAGCAGCACACAGCCGTTGCACGCCAGGGCAAAAGCTGGGGCAGTGCCCGTCTTCACTCCTTCGCTGTGCTGTACTCCATGCAGCTAGAGCGAAGCGAGAAGGACGCGAGGACGAAGAAGGCGTTCTTAAAGTAGCCCCTTGTCAGCAGCCCTGAAAGGGCGCATAACACACGGCGTCTCGCCGCCCTCCGTTCTACATACTCGCGGCTCCCTTTGCCGACTTGCAAAAGTTGCTACCAGAGCAGAGGCGGCCAGATTGAAGAGGCACTGCTTAGGTTCACCTTTTCCTTACTGCACGTAAGCCACGTCCAGCTCCTCGCTGCACTCTGGATTTCCCTTCTCCGCGACACTTAACGCGGTGCTGTGTGTGTGCAACTCGGCGCCTAGAAGTGACCGCCAATGCTTTCAGAGCGGGCTGCAAGGGAACCAAGGAGCAGCACAAGCAGCAGTGCTTCAGCTTGCTCCTTCCGACTGCTAAGGGCACTTGGGAAGGCAAGCGAGAGTCAACCACCTTCCTCTCCTAGTAGCCTCTAACGTGGTGCACACAAGCACGGCACATAGCCGCTTCGTTCACCGCCCTCGCCCACGCCTTGCTCCGCTTTCACTTGCCGGCGGCCAGAAGCCGCTGCAGGGGCGCCACATACCCAGCAGTGTGCGGGCAGCCAAGAGCTCGAGAACGCTTCTTCTGCCCAAGCCCGCCTAGGGCGTGCACCTTTGTTCTCAGAGCTCCGTGTAACAGTCTGCGTCTCTCGCAGTTCGAATGGAAAACGAAAGCTTTTCGCCTACGCCCTTCACGGAGATCCGTTGTTACGACGAGAATGTCTTGTGGCCGGAGCTCGCCCCCGCCGCGAGGAAGCTGCTCTTAGCACCGCGTTGCAGGGACACGTCTCGCTTCTTGACTTCGTGCTTAGCGCTCTCCGAATTCGCTGCTAGCTCCGCGGTCCTTCTCAGCTGCAAGTAGCAGCGCTCGCAGTACATAGAGCTTCGCAAGGACCGAAGACCCGGAGGGACATATCGCACACGACAATGTGCCAGGACAGAGACGTGTTCTACATTGTCCCTTCTCGTCATCCAGTTTGTGCCTCTGCTGCTTCTGCTGTTAGGAATCGCTCCGTGAAAGACGAGCGAGAGCGTCTTTCTGGGTGCATTGCACTGAGTGAGTGCTCGCTAGGGACTTTGCACTCGGAGCCAAGGCAACAGGGCGTGCTTGTCCGCAGAACTGAGAGCACGCTGTTGGGCAGAGCTGAAACTGACCGCTGCAGTTCAGCTCTCTCCGGACGGCAGACGCCGAAGAACGCAGCCGCTTGCGAGCGGCGCAGTGCAGCGAAGAGCACACGAGCAGCCAAAGAGCTCCTTCACAATCGCTTTCACTTCTCAGTGCTCTTGCTGCTTGGAAAAGCAGCACACAGCCGTTGCACGCCAGGGCAAAAGCTGGGGCAGTGCCCGTCTTCACTCCTTCGCTGTGCTGTACTCCATGCAGCTAGAGCGAAGCGAGAAGGACGCGAGGACGAAGAAGGCGTTCTTAAAGTAGCCCCTTGTCAGCAGCCCTGAAAGGGCGCATAACACACGGCGTCTCGCCGCCCTCCGTTCTACATACTCGCGGCTCCCTTTGCCGACTTGCAAAAGTTGCTACCAGAGCAGAGGCGGCCAGATTGAAGAGGCACTGCTTAGGTTCACCTTTTCCTTACTGCACGTAAGCCACGTCCAGCTCCTCGCTGCACTCTGGATTTCCCTTCTCCGCGACACTTAACGCGGTGCTGTGTGTGTGCAACTCGGCGCCTAGAAGTGACCGCCAATGCTTTCAGAGCGGGCTGCAAGGGAACCAAGGAGCAGCACAAGCAGCAGTGCTTCAGCTTGCTCCTTCCGACTGCTAAGGGCACTTGGGAAGGCAAGCGAGAGTCAACCACCTTCCTCTCCTAGTAGCCTCTAACGTGGTGCACACAAGCACGGCACATAGC
The DNA here is from genome assembly GCF_052056855.1 of Sturnus vulgaris. NCBI lineage: Eukaryota > Metazoa > Chordata > Aves > Passeriformes > Sturnidae > Sturnus > Sturnus vulgaris. Next base: position 324,591 of record NW_028275905.1, on the reverse strand, counting down.
CGCTTCGTTCACCGCCCTCGCCCACGCCTTGCTCCGCTTTCACTTGCCGGCGGCCAGAAGCCGCTGCAGGGGCGCCACATACCCAGCAGTGTGCGGGCAGCCAAGAGCTCGAGAACGCTTCTTCTGCCCAAGCCCGCCTAGGGCGTGCACCTTTGTTCTCAGAGCTCCGTGTAACAGTCTGCGTCTCTCGCAGTTCGAATGGAAAACGAAAGCTTTTCGCCTACGCCCTTCACGGAGATCCGTTGCTGCGACGAGAATGTCTTGTGGCCGGAGCTAGCCCCCGCCGCGAGGAAGCTGCTCTTAGCACCGCGTTGCAGGGACACGTCTCGCTTCTTGACTTCGTGCTTAGCGCTCTCCGAATTCGCTGCTAGCTCCGCGGTCCTTCTCAGCTGCAAGTAGCAGCGCTCGCAGTACATAGAGCTTCGCAAGGACCGAAGACCCGGAGGGACATATCGCACACGACAATGTGCCAGGACAGAGACGTGTTCTACATTGTCCCTTCTCGTCATCCAGTTTGTGCCTCTGCTGCTTCTGCTGTTAGGAATCGCTCCGTGAAAGACGAGCGAGAGCGTCTTTCTGGGTGCATTGCACTGAGTGAGTGCTCGCTAGGGACTTTGCACTCGGAGCCAAGGCAACAGGGCGTGCTTGTCCGCAGAACTGAGAGCACGCTGTTGGGCAGAGCTGAAACTGACCGCTGCAGTTCAGCTCTCTCCGGACGGCAGACGCCGAAGAACGCAGCCGCTTGCGAGCGGCGCAGTGCAGCGAAGAGCACACGAGCAGCCAAAGAGCTCCTTCACAATCGCTTTCACTTCTCAGTGCTCTTGCTGCTTGGAAAAGCAGCACACAGCCGTTGCACGCCAGGGCAAAAGCTGGGGCAGTGCCCGTCTTCACTCCTTCGCTGTGCTGTACTCCATGCAGCTAGAACGAAGCGAGAAGGACGCGAGGACGAAGAAGGCGTTCTTAAAGTAGCCCCTTGTCAGCAGCCCTGAAAGGGCGCATAACACACGGCGTCTCGCTGCCCTCCGTTCTACATACTCGCGGCTCCCTTTGCCGACTTGCAAAAGTTGCTACCAGAGCAGAGGCGGCCAGATTGAAGAGGCACTGCTTAGGTTCACCTTTTCCTTACTGCACGTAAGCCACGTCCAGCTCCTCGCTGCACTCTGGATTTCCCTTCTCCGCGGCACTTAGCGTGGTGCTGCGTGTGTGCAACTCGGCGCCTAGAAGTGACCGCCAATGCTTTCAGAGCGGGCTGCAAGGGAACCAAGGAGCAGCACAAGCAGCAGTGCTTCAGCTTGCTCCTTCCGACTGCTAAGGGCACTTGGGAAGGCAAGCGAGAGTCAACCACCTTCCTCTCCTAGTAGCCTCTAACGTGGTGCACACAAGCACGGCACATAGCCGCTTCGTTCACCGCCCTCGCCCTCGCCCACGCCTTGCTCCGCTTTCACTTGCCGGCGGCCAGAAGCCGCTGCAGGGGCGCCACATACCCAGCAGTGTGCGGGCAGCCAAGAGCTCGAGAACGCTTCTTCTGCCCAAGCCAGCCTAGGGCGTGCACCTTTGTTCTCAGAGCTCCGTGTAACAGTCTGCCTCTCTCGCAGTTCGAATGGAAAACGAAAGCTTTTCGCCTACGCCCTTCACAGAGATCCGTTGCCAGGACGAGAATGTCTTGTGGCCGGAGCTCGCCCCCGCCGCGAGGAAGCTGCTCTTAGCACCGCGTTGCAGGGACACGTCTCGCTTCTTGACTTCGTGCTTAGCGCTCTCCGAATTCGCTGCTAGCTCCGCGGTCCTTCTCAGCTGCAAGTAGCAGCGCTCGCAGTACATAGAGCTTCGCAAGGACCGAAGACCCGGAGGGACATATCGCACACGACAATGTGCCAGGACAGAGACGTGTTCTACATTGTCCCTTCTCGTCATCCAGTTTGTGCCTCTGCTGCTTCTGCTGTTAGGAATCGCTCCGTGAAAGACGAGCGAGAGCGTCTTTCTGGGTGCATTGCACTGAGTGAGTGCTCGCTAGGGACTTTGCACTCGGAGCCAAGGCAACAGGGCGTGCTTGTCCGCAGAACTGAGAGCACGCTGTTGGGCAGAGCTGAAACTGACCGCTGCAGTTCAGCTCTCTCCGGACGGCAGACGCCGAAGAACGCAGCCGCTTGCGAGCGGCGCAGTGCAGCGAAGAGCACACGAGCAGCCAAAGAGCTCCTTCACAATCGCTTTCACTTCTCAGTGCTCTTGCTGCTTGGAAAAGCAGCACACAGCCGTTGCACGCCAGGGCAAAAGCTGGGGCAGTGCCCGTCTTCACTCCTTCGCTGTGCTGTACTCCATGCAGCTAGAACGAAGCGAGAAGGACGCGAGGACGAAGAAGGCGTTCTTAAAGTAGCCCCTTGTCAGCAGCCCTGAAAGGGCGCATAACACACGGCGTCTCGCTGCCCTCCGTTCTACATACTCGCGGCTCCCTTTGCCGACTTGCAAAAGTTGCTACCAGAGCAGAGGCGGCCAGATTGAAGAGGCACTGCTTAGGTTCACCTTTTCCTTACTGCACGTAAGCCACGTCCAGCTCCTCGCTGCACTCTGGATTTCCCTTCTCCGCGGCACTTAGCGTGGTGCTGCGTGTGTGCAACTCGGCGCCTAGAAGTGACCGCCAATGCTTTCAGAGCGGGCTGCAAGGGAACCAAGGAGCAGCACAAGCAGCAGTGCTTCAGCTTGCTCCTTCCGACTGCTAAGGGCACTTGGGAAGGCAAGCGAGAGTCAACCACCTTCCTCTCCTAGTAGCCTCTAACGTGGTGCACACAAGCACGGCGCTCTTGCCGCTTCGTTCACCGCCCTCGCCCACGCCTTGCTCCGCTTTCACTTGCCGGCGGCCAGAAGCCGCTGCAGGGGCGCCACATACCCAGCAGTGTGCGGGCAGCCAAGAGCTCGAGAACGCTTCTTCTGCCCAAGCCCGCCTAGGGCGTGCACCTTTGTTCTCAGAGCTCCGTGTAACAGTCTGCCTCTCTCGCAGTTCGAATGGAAAACGAAAGCTTTTCGCCTACGCCCTTCACGGAGATCCGTTGCTACGACGAGAATGTCTTGTGGCCGGAGCTCGCCCCCGCCGCGAGGAAGCTGCTCTTAGCACCGCGTTGCAGGGACACGTCTCGCTTCTTGACTTCGTGCTTAGCGCTCTCCGAATTCGCTGCTAGCTCCGCGGTCCTTCTCAGCTGCAAGTAGCAGCGCTCGCAGTACATAGAGCTTCGCAAGGACCGAAGACCCGGAGGGACATATCGCACACGACAATGTGCCAGGACAGAGACGTGTTCTACATTGTCCCTTCTCGTCATCCAGTTTGTGCCTCTGCTGCTTCTGCTGTTAGGAATCGCTGCTTGAAAGACGAGCGAGAGCGTCTTTCTGGGTGCATTGCACTGAGTGAGTGCTCGCTAGGGACTTTGCACTCGGAGCCAAGGCAACAGGGCGTGCTTGTCCGCAGAACTGAGAGCACGCTGTTGGGCAGAGCTGAAACTGACCGCTGCAGTTCAGCTCTCTCCGGACGGCAGACGCCGAAGAACGCAGCCGCTTGCGAGCGGCGCAGTGCAGCGAAGAGCACACGAGCAGCCAAAGAGCTCCTTCACAATCGCTTTCACTTCTCAGTGCTCTTGCTGCTTGGAAAAGCAGCACACAGCCGTTGCACGCCAGGGCAAAAGCTGGGGCAGTGCCCGTCTTCACTCCTTCGCTGTGCTGTACTCCATGCAGCTAGAGCGAAGCGAGAAGGACGCGAGGACGAAGAAGGCGTTCTTAAAGTAGCCCCTTGTCAGCAGCCCTGAAAGGGCGCATAACACACGGCGTCTCGCCGCCCTCCGTTCTACATACTCGCGGCTCCCTTTGCCGACTTGCAAAAGTTGCTACCAGAGCAGAGGCGGCCAGATTGAAGAGGCACTGCTTAGGTTCACCTTTTCCTTACTGCACGTAAGCCACGTCCAGCTCCTCGCTGCACTCTGGATTTCCCTTCTCCGCGGCACTTAGCGTGGTGCTGCGTGTGTGCAACTCGGCGCCTAGAAGTGACCGCCAATGCTTTCAGAGCGGGCTGCAAGGGAACCAAGGAGCAGCACAAGCAGCAGTGCTTCAGCTTGCTCCTTCCGACTGCTAAGGGCACTTGGGAAGGCAAGCGAGAGTCAACCACCTTCCTCTCCTAGTAGCCTCTAACGTGGTGCACACAAGCACGGCACATAGCCGCTTCGTTCACCGCCCTCGCCCTCGCCCACGCCTTGCTCCGCTTTCACTTGCCGGCGGCCAGAAGCCGCTGCAGGGGCGCCACATACCCAGCAGTGTGCGGGCAGCCAAGAGCTCGAGAACGCTTCTTCTGCCCAAGCCAGCCTAGGGCGTGCACCTTTGTTCTCAGAGCTCCGTGTAACAGTCTGCGTCTCTCGCAGTTCGAATGGAAAACGAAAGCTTTTCGCCTACGCCCTTCACGGAGATCCGTTGCTACGACGAGAATGTCTTGTGGCCGGAGCTCGCCCCCGCCGCGAGGAAGCTGCTCTTAGCACCGCGTTGCAGGGACACGTCTCGCTTCTTGACTTCGTGCTTAGCGCTCTCCGAATTCGCTGCTAGCTCCGCGGTCCTTCTCAGCTGCAAGTAGCAGCGCTCGCAGTACATAGAGCTTCGCAAGGACCGAAGACCCGGAGGGACATATCGCACACGACAATGTGCCAGGACAGAGACGTGTTCTACATTGTCCCTTCTCGTCATCCAGTTTGTGCCTCTGCTGCTTCTGCTGTTAGGAATCGCTCCTTGAAAGACGAGCGAGAGCGTCTTTCTGGGTGCATTGCACTGAGTGAGTGCTCGCTAGGGACTTTGCACTCGGAGCCAAGGCAACAGGGCGTGCTTATCCGCAGAACTGAGAGCACGCTGTTGGGCAGAGCTGAAACTGACCGCTGCAGTTCAGCTCTCTCCGGACGGCAGACGCCGAAGAACGCAGCCGCTTGCGAGCGGCGCAGTGCAGCGAAGAGCACACGAGCAGCCAAAGAGCTCCTTCACAATCGCTTTCACTTCTCAGTGCTCTTGCTGCTTGGAAAAGCAGCACACAGCCGTTGCACGCCAGGGCAAAAGCTGGGGCAGTGCCCGTCTTCACTCCTTCGCTGTGCTGTACTCCATGCAGCTAGAACGAAGCGAGAAGGACGCGAGGACGAAGAAGGCGTTCTTAAAGTAGCCCCTTGTCAGCAGCCCTGAAAGGGCGCATAACACACGGCGTCTCGCCGCCCTCCGTTCTACATACTCGCGGCTCCCTTTGCCGACTTGCAAAAGTTGCTACCAGAGCAGAGGCGGCCAGATTGAAGAGGCACTGCTTAGGTTCACCTTTTCCTTACTGCACGTAAGCCACGTCCAGCTCCTCGCTGCACTCTGGATTTCCCTTCTCCGCGGCACTTAGCGTGGTGCTGCGTGTGTGCAACTCGGCGCCTAGAAGTGACCGCCAATGCTTTCAGAGCGGGCTGCAAGGGAACCAAGGAGCAGCACAAGCAGCAGTGCTTCAGCTTGCTCCTTCCGACTGCTAAGGGCACTTGGGAAGGCAAGCGAGAGTCAACCACCTTCCTCTCCTAGTAGCCTCTAACGTGGTGCACACAAGCACGGCGCTCTTGCCGCTTCGTTCACCGCCCTCGCCCACGCCTTGCTCCGCTTTCACTTGCCGGCGGCCAGAAGCCGCTGCAGGGGCGCCACATACCCAGCAGTGTGCGGGCAGCCAAGAGCTCGAGAACGCTTCTTCTGCCCAAGCCCGCCTAGGGCGTGCACCTTTGTTCTCAGAGCTCCGTGTAACAGTCTGCGTCTCTCGCAGTTCGAATGGAAAACGAAAGCTTTTCGCCTACGCCCTTCACGGAGATCCGTTGCTACGACGAGAATGTCTTGTGGCCGGAGCTCGCCCCCGCCGCGAGGAAGCTGCTCTTAGCACCGCGTTGCAGGGACACGTCTCGCTTCTTGACTTCGTGCTTAGCGCTCTCCGAATTCGCTGCTAGCTCCGCGGTCCTTCTCAGCTGCAAGTAGCAGCGCTCGCAGTACATAGAGCTTCGCAAGGACCGAAGACCCGGAGGGACATATCGCACACGACAATGTGCCAGGACAGAGACGTGTTCTACATTGTCCCTTCTCGTCATCCAGTTTGTGCCTCTGCTGCTTCTGCTGTTAGGAATCGCTCCTTGAAAGACGAGCGAGAGCGTCTTTCTGGGTGCATTGCACTGAGTGAGTGCTCGCTAGGGACTTTGCACTCGGAGCCAAGGCAACAGGGCGTGCTTGTCCGCAGAACTGAGAGCACGCTGTTGGGCAGAGCTGAAACTGACCGCTGCAGTTCAGCTCTCTCCGGACGGCAGACGCCGAAGAACGCAGCCGCTTGCGAGCGGCGCAGTGCAGCGAAGAGCACACGAGCAGCCAAAGAGCTCCTTCACAATCGCTTTCACTTCTCAGTGCTCTTGCTGCTTGGAAAAGCAGCACACAGCCGTTGCACGCCAGGGCAAAAGCTGGGGCAGTGCCCGTCTTCACTCCTTCGCTGTGCTGTACTCCATGCAGCTAGAACGAAGCGAGAAGGACGCGAGGACGAAGAAGGCGTTCTTAAAGTAGCCCCTTGTCAGCAGCCCTGAAAGGGCGCATAACACACGGCGTCTCGCCGCCCTCCGTTCTACATACTCGCGGCTCCCTTTGCCGACTTGCAAAAGTTGCTACCAGAGCAGAGGCGGCCAGATTGAAGAGGCACTGCTTAGGTTCACCTTTTCCTTACTGCACGTAAGCCACGTCCAGCTCTTCGCTGCACTCTGGATTTCCCTTCTCCGCGGCACTTAGCGTGGTGCTGCGTGTGTGCAACTCGGCGCCTAGAAGTGACCGCCAATGCTTTCAGAGCGGGCTGCAAGGGAACCAAGGAGCAGCACAAGCAGCAGTGCTTCAGCTTGCTCCTTCCGACTGCTAAGGGCACTTGGGAAGGCAAGCGAGAGTCAACCACCTTCCTCTCCTAGTAGCCTCTAACGTGGTGCACACAAGCACGGCACATAGCCGCTTCGTTCACCGCCCTCGCCCTCGCCCACGCCTTGCTCCGCTTTCACTTGCCGGCGGCCAGAAGCCGCTGCAGGGGCGCCACATACCCAGCAGTGTGCGGGCAGCCAAGAGCTCGAGAACGCTTCTTCTGCCCAAGCCAGCCTAGGGCGTGCACCTTTGTTCTCAGAGCTCCGTGTAACAGTCTGCGTCTCTCGCAGTTCGAATGGAAAACGAAAGCTTTTCGCCTACGCCCTTCACGGAGATCCGTTGCTACGACGAGAATGTCTTGTGGCCGGAGCTCGCCCCCGCCGCGAGGAAGCTGCTCTTAGCACCGCGTTGCAGGGACACGTCTCGCTTCTTGACTTCGTGCTTAGCGCTCTCCGAATTCGCTGCTAGCTCCGCGGTCCTTCTCAGCTGCAAGTAGCAGCGCTCGCAGTACATAGAGCTTCGCAAGGACCGAAGACCCGGAGGGACATATCGCACACGACAATGTGCCAGGACAGAGACGTGTTCTACATTGTCCCTTCTCGTCATCCAGTTTGTGCCTCTGCTGCTTCTGCTGTTAGGAATCGCTGCTTGAAAGACGAGCGAGAGCGTCTTTCTGGGTGCATTGCACTGAGTGAGTGCTCGCTAGGGACTTTGCACTCGGAGCCAAGGCAACAGGGCGTGCTTGTCCGCAGAACTGAGAGCACGCTGTTGGGCAGAGCTGAAACTGACCGCTGCAGTTCAGCTCTCTCCGGACGGCAGACGCCGAAGAACGCAGCCGCTTGCGAGCGGCGCAGTGCAGCGAAGAGCACACGAGCAGCCAAAGAGCTCCTTCACAATCGCTTTCACTTCTCAGTGCTCTTGCTGCTTGGAAAAGCAGCACACAGCCGTTGCACGCCAGGGCAAAAGCTGGGGCAGTGCCCGTCTTCACTCCTTCGCTGTGCTGTACTCCATGCAGCTAGAGCGAAGCGAGAAGGACGCGAGGACGAAGAAGGCGTTCTTAAAGTAGCCCCTTGTCAGCAGCCCTGAAAGGGCGCATAACACACGGCGTCTCGCCGCCCTCCGTTCTACATACTCGCGGCTCCCTTTGCCGACTTGCAAAAGTTGCTACCAGAGCAGAGGCGGCCAGATTGAAGAGGCACTGCTTAGGTTCACCTTTTCCTTACTGCACGTAAGCCACGTCCAGCTCCTCGCTGCACTCTGGATTTCCCTTCTCCGCGACACTTAACGTGGTGCTGTGTGTGTGCAACTCGGCGCCTAGAAGTGACCGCCAATGCTTTCAGAGCGGGCTGCAAGGGAACCAAGGAGCAGCACAAGCAGCAGTGCTTCAGCTTGCTCCTTCCGACTGCTAAGGGCACTTGGGAAGGCAAGCGAGAGTCAACCACCTTCCTCTCCTAGTAGCCTCTAACGTGGTGCACACAAGCACGGCACATAGCCGCTTCGTTCACCGCCCTCGCCCACGCCTTGCTCCGCTTTCACTTGCCGGCGGCCAGAAGCCGCTGCAGGGGCGCCACATACCCAGCAGTGTGCGGGCAGCCAAGAGCTCGAGAACGCTTCTTCTGCCCAAGCCCGCCTAGGGCGTGCACCTTTGTTCTCAGAGCTCCGTGTAACAGTCTGCGTCTCTCGCAGTTCGAATGGAAAACGAAAGCTTTTCGCCTACGCCCTTCACGGAGATCCGTTGCTGCGACGAGAATGTCTTGTGGCCGGAGCTCGCCCCCGCCGCGAGGAAGCTGCTCTTAGCACCGCGTTGCAGGGACACGTCTCGCTTCTTGACTTCGTGCTTAGCGCTCTCCGAATTCGCTGCTAGCTCCGCGGTCCTTCTCAGCTGCAAGTAGCAGCGCTCGCAGTACATAGAGCTTCGCAAGGACCGAAGACCCGGAGGGACATATCGCACACGACAATGTGCCAGGACAGAGACGTGTTCTACATTGTCCCTTCTCGTCATCCAGTTTGTGCCTCTGCTGCTTCTGCTGTTAGGAATCGCTCCGTGAAAGACGAGCGAGAGCGTCTTTCTGGGTGCATTGCACTGAGTGAGTGCTCGCTAGGGACTTTGCACTCGGAGCCAAGGCAACAGGGCGTGCTTGTCCGCAGAACTGAGAGCACGCTGTTGGGCAGAGCTGAAACTGACCGCTGCAGTTCAGCTCTCTCCGGACGGCAGACGCCGAAGAACGCAGCCGCTTGCGAGCGGCGCAGTGCAGCGAAGAGCACACGAGCAGCCAAAGAGCTCCTTCACAATCGCTTTCACTTCTCAGTGCTCTTGCTGCTTGGAAAAGCAGCACACAGCCGTTGCACGCCAGGGCAAAAGCTGGGGCAGTGCCCGTCTTCACTCCTTCGCTGTGCTGTACTCCATGCAGCTAGAGCGAAGCGAGAAGGACGCGAGGACGAAGAAGGCGTTCTTAAAGTAGCCCCTTGTCAGCAGCCCTGAAAGGGCGCATAACACACGGCGTCTCGCCGCCCTCCGTTCTACATACTCGCGGCTCCCTTTGCCGACTTGCAAAAGTTGCTACCAGAGCAGAGGCGGCCAGATTGAAGAGGCACTGCTTAGGTTCACCTTTTCCTTACTGCACGTAAGCCACGTCCAGCTCCTCGCTGCACTCTGGATTTCCCTTCTCCGCGACACTTAACGTGGTGCTGCGTGTGTGCAACTCGGCGCCTAGAAGTGACCGCCAATGCTTTCAGAGCGGGCTGCAAGGGAACCAAGGAGCAGCACAAGCAGCAGTGCTTCAGCTTGCTCCTTCCGACTGCTAAGGGCACTTGGGAAGGCAAGCGAGAGTCAACCACCTTCCTCTCCTAGTAGCCTCTAACGTGGTGCACACAAGCACGGCACATAGCCGCTTCGTTCACCGCCCTCGCCCACGCCTTGCTCCGCTTTCACTTGCCGGCGGCCAGAAGCCGCTGCAGGGGCGCCACATACCCAGCAGTGTGCGGGCAGCCAAGAGCTCGAGAACGCTTCTTCTGCCCAAGCCCGCCTAGGGCGTGCACCTTTGTTCTCAGAGCTCCGTGTAACAGTCTGCGTCTCTCGCAGTTCGAATGGAAAACGAAAGCTTTTCGCCTACGCCCTTCACGGAGATCCGTTGTTACGACGAGAATGTCTTGTGGCCGGAGCTCGCCCCCGCCGCGAGGAAGCTGCTCTTAGCACCGCGTTGCAGGGACACGTCTCGCTTCTTGACTTCGTGCTTAGCGCTCTCCGAATTCGCTGCTAGCTCCGCGGTCCTTCTCAGCTGCAAGTAGCAGCGCTCGCAGTACATAGAGCTTCGCAAGGACCGAAGACCCGGAGGGACATATCGCACACGACAATGTGCCAGGACAGAGACGTGTTCTACATTGTCCCTTCTCGTCATCCAGTTTGTGCCTCTGCTGCTTCTGCTGTTAGGAATCGCTGCTTGAAAGACGAGCGAGAGCGTCTTTCTGGGTGCATTGCACTGAGTGAGTGCTCGCTAGGGACTTTGCACTCGGAGCCAAGGCAACAGGGCGTGCTTGTCCGCAGAACTGAGAGCACGCTGTTGGGCAGAGCTGAAACTGACCGCTGCAGTTCAGCTCTCTCCGGACGGCAGACGCCGAAGAACGAAGCCGCTTGCGAGCGGCGCAGTGCAGCGAAGAGCACACGAGCAGCCAAAGAGCTCCTTCACAATCGCTTTCACTTCTCAGTGCTCTTGCTGCTTGGAAAAGCAGCACACAGCCGTTGCACGCCAGGGCAAAAGCTGGGGCAGTGCCCGTCTTCACTCCTTCGCTGTGCTGTACTCCATGCAGCTAGAACGAAGCGAGAAGGACGCGAGGACGAAGAAGGCGTTCTTAAAGTAGCCCCTTGTCAGCAGCCCTGAAAGGGCGCATAACACACGGCGTCTCGCTGCCCTCCGTTCTACATACTCGCGGCTCCCTTTGCCGACTTGCAAAAGTTGCTACCAGAGCAGAGGCGGCCAGATTGAAGAGGCACTGCTTAGGTTCACCTTTTCCTTACTGCACGTAAGCCACGTCCAGCTCTTCGCTGCACTCTGGATTTCCCTTCTCCGCGGCACTTAGCGTGGTGCTGCGTGTGTGCAACTCGGCGCCTAGAAGTGACCGCCAATGCTTTCAGAGCGGGCTGCAAGGGAACCAAGGAGCAGCACAAGCAGCAGTGCTTCAGCTTGCTCCTTCCGACTGCTAAGGGCACTTGGGAAGGCAAGCGAGAGTCAACCACCTTCCTCTCCTAGTAGCCTCTAACGTGGTGCACACAAGCACGGCACATAGCCGCTTCGTTCACCGCCCTCGCCCTCGCCCACGCCTTGCTCCGCTTTCACTTGCCGGCGGCCAGAAGCCGCTGCAGGGGCGCCACATACCCAGCAGTGTGCGGGCAGCCAAGAGCTCGAGAACGCTTCTTCTGCCCAAGCCAGCCTAGGGCGTGCACCTTTGTTCTCAGAGCTCCGTGTAACAGTCTGCCTCTCTCGCAGTTCGAATGGAAAACGAAAGCTTTTCGCCTACGCCCTTCACAGAGATCCGTTGCTGCGACGAGAATGTCTTGTGGCCGGAGCTCGCCCCCGCCGCGAGGAAGCTGCTCTTAGCACCGCGTTGCAGGGACACGTCTCGCTTCTTGACTTCGTGCTTAGCGCTCTCCGAATTCGCTGCTAGCTCCGCGGTCCTTCTCAGCTGCAAGTAGCAGCGCTCGCAGTACATAGAGCTTCGCAAGGACCGAAGACCCGGAGGGACATATCGCACACGACAATGTGCCAGGACAGAGACGTGTTCTACATTGTCCCTTCTCGTCATCCAGTTTGTGCCTCTGCTGCTTCTGCTGTTAGGAATCGCTCCGTGAAAGACGAGCGAGAGCGTCTTTCTGGGTGCATTGCACTGAGTGAGTGCTCGCTAGGGACTTTGCACTCGGAGCCAAGGCAACAGGGCGTGCTTGTCCGCAGAACTGAGAGCACGCTGTTGGGCAGAGCTGAAACTGACCGCTGCAGTTCAGCTCTCTCCGGACGGCAGACGCCGAAGAACGCAGCCGCTTGCGAGCGGCGCAGTGCAGCGAAGAGCACACGAGCAGCCAAAGAGCTCCTTCACAATCGCTTTCACTTCTCAGTGCTCTTGCTGCTTGGAAAAGCAGCACACAGCCGTTGCACGCCAGGGCAAAAGCTGGGGCAGTGCCCGTCTTCACTCCTTCGCTGTGCTGTACTCCATGCAGCTAGAACGAAGCGAGAAGGACGCGAGGACGAAGAAGGCGTTCTTAAAGTAGCCCCTTGTCAGCAGCCCTGAAAGGGCGCATAACACACGGCGTCTCGCTGCCCTCCGTTCTACATACTCGCGGCTCCCTTTGCCGACTTGCAAAAGTTGCTACCAGAGCAGAGGCGGCCAGATTGAAGAGGCACTGCTTAGGTTCACCTTTTCCTTACTGCACGTAAGCCACGTCCAGCTCCTCGCTGCACTCTGGATTTCCCTTCTCCGCGGCACTTAGCGTGGTGCTGCGTGTGTGCAACTCGGCGCCTAGAAGTGACCGCCAATGCTTTCAGAGCGGGCTGCAAGGGAACCAAGGAGCAGCACAAGCAGCAGTGCTTCAGCTTGCTCCTTCCGACTGCTAAGGGCACTTGGGAAGGCAAGCGAGAGTCAACCACCTTCCTCTCCTAGTAGCCTCTAACGTGGTGCACACAAGCACGGCACATAGCCGCTTCGTTCACCGCCCTCGCCCTCGCCCACGCCTTGCTCCGCTTTCACTTGCCGGCGGCCAGAAGCCGCTGCAGGGGCGCCACATACCCAGCAGTGTGCGGGCAGCCAAGAGCTCGAGAACGCTTCTTCTGCCCAAGCCCGCCTAGGGCGTGCACCTTTGTTCTCAGAGCTCCGTGTAACAGTCTGCCTCTCTCGCAGTTCGAATGGAAAACGAAAGCTTTTCGCCTACGCCCTTCACGGAGATCCGTTGCTACGACGAGAATGTCTTGTGGCCGGAGCTCGCCCCCGCCGCGAGGAAGCTGCTCTTAGCACCGCGTTGCAGGGACACGTCTCGCTTCTTGACTTCGTGCTTAGCGCTCTCCGAATTCGCTGCTAGCTCCGCGGTCCTTCTCAGCTGCAAGTAGCAGCGCTCGCAGTACATAGAGCTTCGCAAGGACCGAAGACCCGGAGGGACATATCGCACACGACAATGTGCCAGGACAGAGACGTGTTCTACATTGTCCCTTCTCGTCATCCAGTTTGTGCCTCTGCTGCTTCTGCTGTTAGGAATCGCTGCTTGAAAGACGAGCGAGAGCGTCTTTCTGGGTGCATTGCACTGAGTGAGTGCTCGCTAGGGACTTTGCACTCGGAGCCAAGGCAACAGGGCGTGCTTGTCCGCAGAACTGAGAGCACGCTGTTGGGCAGAGCTGAAACTGACCGCTGCAGTTCAGCTCTCTCCGGACGGCAGACGCCGAAGAACGCAGCCGCTTGCGAGCGGCGCAGTGCAGCGAAGAGCACACGAGCAGCCAAAGAGCTCCTTCACAATCGCTTTCACTTCTCAGTGCTCTTGCTGCTTGGAAAAGCAGCACACAGCCGTTGCACGCCAGGGCAAAAGCTGGGGCAGTGCCCGTCTTCACTCCTTCGCTGTGCTGTACTCCATGCAGCTAGAACGAAGCGAGAAGGACGCGAGGACGAAGAAGGCGTTCTTAAAGTAGCCCCTTGTCAGCAGCCCTGAAAGGGCGCATAACACACGGCGTCTCGCCGCCCTCCGTTCTACATACTCGCGGCTCCCTTTGCCGACTTGCAAAAGTTGCTACCAGAGCAGAGGCGGCCAGATTGAAGAGGCACTGCTTAGGTTCACCTTTTCCTTACTGCACGTAAGCCACGTCCAGCTCCTCGCTGCACTCTGGATTTCCCTTCTCCGCGGCACTTAGCGTGGTGCTGCGTGTGTGCAACTCGGCGCCTAGAAGTGACCGCCAATGCTTTCAGAGCGGGCTGCAAGGGAACCAAGGAGCAGCACAAGCAGCAGTGCTTCAGCTTGCTCCTTCCGACTGCTAAGGGCACTTGGGAAGGCAAGCGAGAGTCAACCACCTTCCTCTCCTAGTAGCCTCTAACGTGGTGCACACAAGCACGGCACATAGCCGCTTCGTTCACCGCCCTCGCCCTCGCCCACGCCTTGCTCCGCTTTCACTTGCCGGCGGCCAGAAGCCGCTGCAGGGGCGCCACATACCCAGCAGTGTGCGGGCAGCCAAGAGCTCGAGAACGCTTCTTCTGCCCAAGCCAGCCTAGGGCGTGCACCTTTGTTCTCAGAGCTCCGTGTAACAGTCTGCGTCTCTCGCAGTTCGAATGGAAAACGAAAGCTTTTCGCCTACGCCCTTCACGGAGATCCGTTGCTACGACGAGAATGTCTTGTGGCCGGAGCTCGCCCCCGCCGCGAGGAAGCTGCTCTTAGCACCGCGTTGCAGGGACACGTCTCGCTTCTTGACTTCGTGCTTAGCGCTCTCCGAATTCGCTGCTAGCTCCGCGGTCCTTCTCAGCTGCAAGTAGCAGCGCTCGCAGTACATAGAGCTTCGCAAGGACCGAAGACCCGGAGGGACATATCGCACACGACAATGTGCCAGGACAGAGACGTGTTCTACATTGTCCCTTCTCGTCATCCAGTTTGTGCCTCTGCTGCTTCTGCTGTTAGGAATCGCTCCTTGAAAGACGAGCGAGAGCGTCTTTCTGGGTGCATTGCACTGAGTGAGTGCTCGCTAGGGACTTTGCACTCGGAGCCAAGGCAACAGGGCGTGCTTGTCCGCAGAACTGAGAGCACGCTGTTGGGCAGAGCTGAAACTGACCGCTGCAGTTCAGCTCTCTCCGGACGGCAGACGCCGAAGAACGCAGCCGCTTGCGAGCGGCGCAGTGCAGCGAAGAGCACACGAGCAGCCAAAGAGCTCCTTCACAATCGCTTTCACTTCTCAGTGCTCTTGCTGCTTGGAAAAGCAGCACACAGCCGTTGCACGCCAGGGCAAAAGCTGGGGCAGTGCCCGTCTTCACTCCTTCGCTGTGCTGTACTCCATGCAGCTAGAGCGAAGCGAGAAGGACGCGAGGACGAAGAAGGCCTTCTTAAAGTAGCCCCTTGTCAGCAGCCCTGAAAGGGCGCATAACACACGGCGTCTCGCCGCCCTCCGTTCTACATACTCGCGGCTCCCTTTGCCGACTTGCAAAAGTTGCTACCAGAGCAGAGGCGGCCAGATTGAAGAGGCACTGCTTAGGTTCACCTTTTCCTTACTGCACGTAAGCCACGTCCAGCTCCTCGCTGCACTCTGGATTTCCCTTCTCCGCGACACTTAACGTGGTGCTGCGTGTGTGCAACTCGGCGCCTAGAAGTGACCGCCAATGCTTTCAGAGCGGGCTGCAAGGGAACCAAGGAGCAGCACAAGCAGCAGTGCTTCAGCTTGCTCCTTCCGACTGCTAAGGGCACTTGGGAAGGCAAGCGAGAGTCAACCACCTTCCTCTCCTAGTAGCCTCTAACGTGGTGCACACAAGCACGGCGCTCTTGCCGCTTCGTTCACCGCCCTCGCCCACGCCTTGCTCCGCTTTCACTTGCCGGCGGCCAGAAGCCGCTGCAGGGGCGCCACATACCCAGCAGTGTGCGGGCAGCCAAGAGCTCGAGAACGCTTCTTCTGCCCAAGCCCGCCTAGGGCGTGCACCTTTGTTCTCAGAGCTCCGTGTAACAGTCTGCGTCTCTCGCAGTTCGAATGGAAAACGAAAGCTTTTCGCCTACGCCCTTCACGGAGATCCGTTGCTGCGACGAGAATGTCTTGTGGCCGGAGCTCGCCCCCGCCGCGAGGAAGCTGCTCTTAGCACCGCGTTGCAGGGACACGTCTCGCTTCTTGACTTCGTGCTTAGCGCTCTCCGAATTCGCTGCTAGCTCCGCGGTCCTTCTCAGCTGCAAGTAGCAGCGCTCGCAGGACATAGAGCTTCGCAAGGACCGAAGACCCGGAGGGACATATCGCACACGACAATGTGCCAGGACAGAGACGTGTTCTACATTGTCCCTTCTCGTCATCCAGTTTGTGCCTCTGCTGCTTCTGCTGTTAGGAATCGCTGCTTGAAAGACGAGCGAGAGCGTCTTTCTGGGTGCATTGCACTGAGTGAGTGCTCGCTAGGGACTTTGCACTCGGAGCCAAGGCAACAGGGCGTGCTTGTCCGCAGAACTGAGAGCACGCTGTTGGGCAGAGCTGAAACTGACCGCTGCAGTTCAGCTCTCTCCGGACGGCAGACGCCGAAGAACGCAGCCGCTTGCGAGCGGCGCAGTGCAGCGAAGAGCACACGAGCAGCCAAAGAGCTCCTTCACAATCGCTTTCACTTCTCAGTGCTCTTGCTGCTTGGAAAAGCAGCACACAGCCGTTGCACGCCAGGGCAAAAGCTGGGGCAGTGCCCGTCTTCACTCCTTCGCTGTGCTGTACTCCATGCAGCTAGAGCGAAGCGAGAAGGACGCGAGGACGAAGAAGGCCTTCTTAAAGTAGCCCCTTGTCAGCAGCCCTGAAAGGGCGCATAACACACGGCGTCTCGCCGCCCTCCGTTCTACATACTCGCGGCTCCCTTTGCCGACTTGCAAAAGTTGCTACCAGAGCAGAGGCGGCCAGATTGAAGAGGCACTGCTTAGGTTCACCTTTTCCTTACTGCACGTAAGCCACGTCCAGCTCCTCGCTGCACTCTGGATTTCCCTTCTCCGCGACACTTAACGTGGTGCTGTGTGTGTGCAACTCGGCGCCTAGAAGTGACCGCCAATGCTTTCAGAGCGGGCTGCAAGGGAACCAAGGAGCAGCACAAGCAGCAGTGCTTCAGCTTGCTCCTTCCGACTGCTAAGGGCACTTGGGAAGGCAAGCGAGAGTCAACCACCTTCCTCTCCTAGTAGCCTCTAACGTGGTGCACACAAGCACGGCGCTTTTGCCGCTTCGTTCACCGCCCTCGCCCACGCCTGGCGCCGCTTTCACTTGCCGGCGGCCAGAAGCCGCTGCAGAGGCGCCACATACCCAGCAGTGTGCGGGCAGCCAAGAGCTCGAGAACGCTGCTTCAACCCAAGCCCGCCTAGGGCGTGCACCTTTGTTCTCAGAGCCCCGTTCAACAGTCTGCCTCTCTCGCAGTTCGAATGGAAAACGAAAGCTTTTCGCCTACGCCCTTCACAGAGATCCGTTGCCAGGACGAGAATGTCTTGTGGCCGGAGCTCGCCCCCGCCGCGAGGAAGCTGCTCTTAGCACCGCGTTGCAGGGACACGTCTCGCTTCTTGACTTCGTGCTTAGCGCTCTCCGAATTCGCTGCTAGCTCCGCGGTCCTTCTCAGCTGCAAGTAGCAGCGCTCGCAGTACATAGAGCTTCGCAAGGACCGAAGACCCGGAGGGACATATCGCACACGACAATGTGCCAGGACAGAGACGTGTTCTACATTGTCCCTTCTCGTCATCCAGTTTGTGCCTCTGCTGCTTCTGCTGTTAGGAATCGCTCCTTGAAAGACGAGCGAGAGCGTCTTTCTGGGTGCATTGCACTGAGTGAGTGCTCGCTAGGGACTTTGCACTCGGAGCCAAGGCAACAGGGCGTGCTTGTCCGCAGAACTGAGAGCACGCTGTTGGGCAGAGCTGAAACTGACCGCTGCAGTTCAGCTCTCTCCGGACGGCAGACGCCGAAGAACGCAGCCGCTTGCGAGCGGCGCAGTGCAGCGAAGAGCACACGAGCAGCCAAAGAGCTCCTTCACAATCGCTTTCACTTCTCAGTGCTCTTGCTGCTTGGAAAAGCAGCACACAGCCGTTGCACGCCAGGGCAAAAGCTGGGGCAGTGCCCGTCTTCACTCCTTCGCTGTGCTGTACTCCATGCAGCTAGAGCGAAGCGAGAAGGACGCGAGGACGAAGAAGGCGTTCTTAAAGTAGCCCCTTGTCAGCAGCCCTGAAAGGGCGCATAACACACGGCGTCTCGCCGCCCTCCGTTCTACATACTCGCGGCTCCCTTTGCCGACTTGCAAAAGTTGCTACCAGAGCAGAGGCGGCCAGATTGAAGAGGCACTGCTTAGGTTCACCTTTTCCTTACTGCACGTAAGCCACGTCCAGCTCCTCGCTGCACTCTGGATTTCCCTTCTCCGCGACACTTAACGCGGTGCTGTGTGTGTGCAACTCGGCGCCTAGAAGTGACCGCCAATGCTTTCAGAGCGGGCTGCAAGGGAACCAAGGAGCAGCACAAGCAGCAGTGCTTCAGCTTGCTCCTTCCGACTGCTAAGGGCACTTGGGAAGGCAAGCGAGAGTCAACCACCTTCCTCTCCTAGTAGCCTCTAACGTGGTGCACACAAGCACGGCGCTCTTGCCGCTTCGTTCACCGCCCTCGCCCTCGCCCACGCCTTGCTCCGCTTTCACTTGCCGGCGGCCAGAAGCCGCTGCAGGGGCGCCACATACCCAGCAGTGTGCGGGCAGCCAAGAGCTCGAGAACGCTTCTTCTGCCCAAGCCAGCCTAGGGCGTGCACCTTTGTTCTCAGAGCTCCGTGTAACAGTCTGCCTCTCTCGCAGTTCGAATGGAAAACGAAAGCTTTTCGCCTACGCCCTTCACAGAGATCCGTTGCCAGGACGAGAATGTCTTGTGGCCGGAGCTCGCCCCCGCCGCGAGGAAGCTGCTCTTAGCACCGCGTTGCAGGGACACGTCTCGCTTCTTGACTTCGTGCTTAGCGCTCTCCGAATTCGCTGCTAGCTCCGCGGTCCTTCTCAGCTGCAAGTAGCAGCGCTCGCAGTACATAGAGCTTCGCAAGGACCGAAGACCCGGAGGGACATATCGCACACGACAATGTGCCAGGACAGAGACGTGTTCTACATTGTCCCTTCTCGTCATCCAGTTTGTGCCTCTGCTGCTTCTGCTGTTAGGAATCGCTCCGTGAAAGACGAGCGAGAGCGTCTTTCTGGGTGCATTGCACTGAGTGAGTGCTCGCTAGGGACTTTGCACTCGGAGCCAAGGCAACAGGGCGTGCTTGTCCGCAGAACTGAGAGCACGCTGTTGGGCAGAGCTGAAACTGACCGCTGCAGTTCAGCTCTCTCCGGACGGCAGACGCCGAAGAACGCAGCCGCTTGCGAGCGGCGCAGTGCAGCGAAGAGCACACGAGCAGCCAAAGAGCTCCTTCACAATCGCTTTCACTTCTCAGTGCTCTTGCTGCTTGGAAAAGCAGCACACAGCCGTTGCACGCCAGGGCAAAAGCTGGGGCAGTGCCCGTCTTCACTCCTTCGCTGTGCTGTACTCCATGCAGCTAGAACGAAGCGAGAAGGACGCGAGGACGAAGAAGGCGTTCTTAAAGTAGCCCCTTGTCAGCAGCCCTGAAAGGGCGCATAACACACGGCGTCTCGCTGCCCTCCGTTCTACATACTCGCGGCTCCCTTTGCCGACTTGCAAAAGTTGCTACCAGAGCAGAGGCGGCCAGATTGAAGAGGCACTGCTTAGGTTCACCTTTTCCTTACTGCACGTAAGCCACGTCCAGCTCCTCGCTGCACTCTGGATTTCCCTTCTCCGCGGCACTTAGCGTGGTGCTGCGTGTGTGCAACTCGGCGCCTAGAAGTGACCGCCAATGCTTTCAGAGCGGGCTGCAAGGGAACCAAGGAGCAGCACAAGCAGCAGTGCTTCAGCTTGCTCCTTCCGACTGCTAAGGGCACTTGGGAAGGCAAGCGAGAGTCAACCACCTTCCTCTCCTAGTAGCCTCTAACGTGGTGCACACAAGCACGGCGCTCTTGCCGCTTCGTTCACCGCCCTCGCCCACGCCTTGCTCCGCTTTCACTTGCCGGCGGCCAGAAGCCGCTGCAGGGGCGCCACATACCCAGCAGTGTGCGGGCAGCCAAGAGCTCGAGAACGCTTCTTCTGCCCAAGCCCGCCTAGGGCGTGCACCTTTGTTCTCAGAGCTCCGTGTAACAGTCTGCCTCTCTCGCAGTTCGAATGGAAAACGAAAGCTTTTCGCCTACGCCCTTCACGGAGATCCGTTGCTACGACGAGAATGTCTTGTGGCCGGAGCTCGCCCCCGCCGCGAGGAAGCTGCTCTTAGCACCGCGTTGCAGGGACACGTCTCGCTTCTTGACTTCGTGCTTAGCGCTCTCCGAATTCGCTGCTAGCTCCGCGGTCCTTCTCAGCTGCAAGTAGCAGCGCTCGCAGTACATAGAGCTTCGCAAGGACCGAAGACCCGGAGGGACATATCGCACACGACAATGTGCCAGGACAGAGACGTGTTCTACATTGTCCCTTCTCGTCATCCAGTTTGTGCCTCTGCTGCTTCTGCTGTTAGGAATCGCTGCTTGAAAGACGAGCGAGAGCGTCTTTCTGGGTGCATTGCACTGAGTGAGTGCTCGCTAGGGACTTTGCACTCGGAGCCAAGGCAACAGGGCGTGCTTGTCCGCAGAACTGAGAGCACGCTGTTGGGCAGAGCTGAAACTGACCGCTGCAGTTCAGCTCTCTCCGGACGGCAGACGCCGAAGAACGCAGCCGCTTGCGAGCGGCGCAGTGCAGCGAAGAGCACACGAGCAGCCAAAGAGCTCCTTCACAATCGCTTTCACTTCTCAGTGCTCTTGCTGCTTGGAAAAGCAGCACACAGCCGTTGCACGCCAGGGCAAAAGCTGGGGCAGTGCCCGTCTTCACTCCTTCGCTGTGCTGTACTCCATGCAGCTAGAGCGAAGCGAGAAGGACGCGAGGACGAAGAAGGCGTTCTTAAAGTAGCCCCTTGTCAGCAGCCCTGAAAGGGCGCATAACACACGGCGTCTCGCCGCCCTCCGTTCTACATACTCGCGGCTCCCTTTGCCGACTTGCAAAAGTTGCTACCAGAGCAGAGGCGGCCAGATTGAAGAGGCACTGCTTAGGTTCACCTTTTCCTTACTGCACGTAAGCCACGTCCAGCTCTTCGCTGCACTCTGGATTTCCCTTCTCCGCGGCACTTAGCGTGGTGCTGCGTGTGTGCAACTCGGCGCCTAGAAGTGACCGCCAATGCTTTCAGAGCGGGCTGCAAGGGAACCAAGGAGCAGCACAAGCAGCAGTGCTTCAGCTTGCTCCTTCCGACTGCTAAGGGCACTTGGGAAGGCAAGCGAGAGTCAACCACCTTCCTCTCCTAGTAGCCTCTAACGTGGTGCACACAAGCACGGCACATAGCCGCTTCGTTCACCGCCCTCGCCCTCGCCCACGCCTTGCTCCGCTTTCACTTGCCGGCGGCCAGAAGCCGCTGCAGGGGCGCCACATACCCAGCAGTGTGCGGGCAGCCAAGAGCTCGAGAACGCTTCTTCTGCCCAAGCCAGCCTAGGGCGTGCACCTTTGTTCTCAGAGCTCCGTGTAACAGTCTGCGTCTCTCGCAGTTCGAATGGAAAACGAAAGCTTTTCGCCTACGCCCTTCACGGAGATCCGTTGCTACGACGAGAATGTCTTGTGGCCGGAGCTCGCCCCCGCCGCGAGGAAGCTGCTCTTAGCACCGCGTTGCAGGGACACGTCTCGCTTCTTGACTTCGTGCTTAGCGCTCTCCGAATTCGCTGCTAGCTCCGCGGTCCTTCTCAGCTGCAAGTAGCAGCGCTCGCAGTACATAGAGCTTCGCAAGGACCGAAGACCCGGAGGGACATATCGCACACGACAATGTGCCAGGACAGAGACGTGTTCTACATTGTCCCTTCTCGTCATCCAGTTTGTGCCTCTGCTGCTTCTGCTGTTAGGAATCGCTCCTTGAAAGACGAGCGAGAGCGTCTTTCTGGGTGCATTGCACTGAGTGAGTGCTCGCTAGGGACTTTGCACTCGGAGCCAAGGCAACAGGGCGTGCTTATCCGCAGAACTGAGAGCACGCTGTTGGGCAGAGCTGAAACTGACCGCTGCAGTTCAGCTCTCTCCGGACGGCAGACGCCGAAGAACGCAGCCGCTTGCGAGCGGCGCAGTGCAGCGAAGAGCACACGAGCAGCCAAAGAGCTCCTTCACAATCGCTTTCACTTCTCAGTGCTCTTGCTGCTTGGAAAAGCAGCACACAGCCGTTGCACGCCAGGGCAAAAGCTGGGGCAGTGCCCGTCTTCACTCCTTCGCTGTGCTGTACTCCATGCAGCTAGAACGAAGCGAGAAGGACGCGAGGACGAAGAAGGCGTTCTTAAAGTAGCCCCTTGTCAGCAGCCCTGAAAGGGCGCATAACACACGGCGTCTCGCCGCCCTCCGTTCTACATACTCGCGGCTCCCTTTGCCGACTTGCAAAAGTTGCTACCAGAGCAGAGGCGGCCAGATTGAAGAGGCACTGCTTAGGTTCACCTTTTCCTTACTGCACGTAAGCCACGTCCAGCTCCTCGCTGCACTCTGGATTTCCCTTCTCCGCGGCACTTAGCGTGGTGCTGCGTGTGTGCAACTCGGCGCCTAGAAGTGACCGCCAATGCTTTCAGAGCGGGCTGCAAGGGAACCAAGGAGCAGCACAAGCAGCAGTGCTTCAGCTTGCTCCTTCCGACTGCTAAGGGCACTTGGGAAGGCAAGCGAGAGTCAACCACCTTCCTCTCCTAGTAGCCTCTAACGTGGTGCACACAAGCACGGCGCTCTTGCCGCTTCGTTCACCGCCCTCGCCCACGCCTTGCTCCGCTTTCACTTGCCGGCGGCCAGAAGCCGCTGCAGGGGCGCCACATACCCAGCAGTGTGCGGGCAGCCAAGAGCTCGAGAACGCTTCTTCTGCCCAAGCCCGCCTAGGGCGTGCACCTTTGTTCTCAGAGCTCCGTGTAACAGTCTGCGTCTCTCGCAGTTCGAATGGAAAACGAAAGCTTTTCGCCTACGCCCTTCACGGAGATCCGTTGCTACGACGAGAATGTCTTGTGGCCGGAGCTCGCCCCCGCCGCGAGGAAGCTGCTCTTAGCACCGCGTTGCAGGGACACGTCTCGCTTCTTGACTTCGTGCTTAGCGCTCTCCGAATTCGCTGCTAGCTCCGCGGTCCTTCTCAGCTGCAAGTAGCAGCGCTCGCAGTACATAGAGCTTCGCAAGGACCGAAGACCCGGAGGGACATATCGCACACGACAATGTGCCAGGACAGAGACGTGTTCTACATTGTCCCTTCTCGTCATCCAGTTTGTGCCTCTGCTGCTTCTGCTGTTAGGAATCGCTCCTTGAAAGACGAGCGAGAGCGTCTTTCTGGGTGCATTGCACTGAGTGAGTGCTCGCTAGGGACTTTGCACTCGGAGCCAAGGCAACAGGGCGTGCTTGTCCGCAGAACTGAGAGCACGCTGTTGGGCAGAGCTGAAACTGACCGCTGCAGTTCAGCTCTCTCCGGACGGCAGACGCCGAAGAACGCAGCCGCTTGCGAGCGGCGCAGTGCAGCGAAGAGCACACGAGCAGCCAAAGAGCTCCTTCACAATCGCTTTCACTTCTCAGTGCTCTTGCTGCTTGGAAAAGCAGCACACAGCCGTTGCACGCCAGGGCAAAAGCTGGGGCAGTGCCCGTCTTCACTCCTTCGCTGTGCTGTACTCCATGCAGCTAGAACGAAGCGAGAAGGACGCGAGGACGAAGAAGGCGTTCTTAAAGTAGCCCCTTGTCAGCAGCCCTGAAAGGGCGCATAACACACGGCGTCTCGCCGCCCTCCGTTCTACATACTCGCGGCTCCCTTTGCCGACTTGCAAAAGTTGCTACCAGAGCAGAGGCGGCCAGATTGAAGAGGCACTGCTTAGGTTCACCTTTTCCTTACTGCACGTAAGCCACGTCCAGCTCTTCGCTGCACTCTGGATTTCCCTTCTCCGCGGCACTTAGCGTGGTGCTGCGTGTGTGCAACTCGGCGCCTAGAAGTGACCGCCAATGCTTTCAGAGCGGGCTGCAAGGGAACCAAGGAGCAGCACAAGCAGCAGTGCTTCAGCTTGCTCCTTCCGACTGCTAAGGGCACTTGGGAAGGCAAGCGAGAGTCAACCACCTTCCTCTCCTAGTAGCCTCTAACGTGGTGCACACAAGCACGGCACATAGCCGCTTCGTTCACCGCCCTCGCCCTCGCCCACGCCTTGCTCCGCTTTCACTTGCCGGCGGCCAGAAGCCGCTGCAGGGGCGCCACATACCCAGCAGTGTGCGGGCAGCCAAGAGCTCGAGAACGCTTCTTCTGCCCAAGCCAGCCTAGGGCGTGCACCTTTGTTCTCAGAGCTCCGTGTAACAGTCTGCGTCTCTCGCAGTTCGAATGGAAAACGAAAGCTTTTCGCCTACGCCCTTCACGGAGATCCGTTGCTACGACGAGAATGTCTTGTGGCCGGAGCTCGCCCCCGCCGCGAGGAAGCTGCTCTTAGCACCGCGTTGCAGGGACACGTCTCGCTTCTTGACTTCGTGCTTAGCGCTCTCCGAATTCGCTGCTAGCTCCGCGGTCCTTCTCAGCTGCAAGTAGCAGCGCTCGCAGTACATAGAGCTTCGCAAGGACCGAAGACCCGGAGGGACATATCGCACACGACAATGTGCCAGGACAGAGACGTGTTCTACATTGTCCCTTCTCGTCATCCAGTTTGTGCCTCTGCTGCTTCTGCTGTTAGGAATCGCTGCTTGAAAGACGAGCGAGAGCGTCTTTCTGGGTGCATTGCACTGAGTGAGTGCTCGCTAGGGACTTTGCACTCGGAGCCAAGGCAACAGGGCGTGCTTGTCCGCAGAACTGAGAGCACGCTGTTGGGCAGAGCTGAAACTGACCGCTGCAGTTCAGCTCTCTCCGGACGGCAGACGCCGAAGAACGCAGCCGCTTGCGAGCGGCGCAGTGCAGCGAAGAGCACACGAGCAGCCAAAGAGCTCCTTCACA